>NC_142088.1:9902213-10053606 GCF_054644295.1 Miniopterus natalensis | reverse complement strand
CAAATGGATACAGCTTGTTATACATAAACATAAAAAAAATTGGTAAGAAAATGTCAAATGAATGAGTGAGATAAATGCATATCAGTATATTATGTGAGCACTTAATACAGTACTTAATATTAAATAAAAAAAGCAACTTAGAGGAGCTGCTGTGATACAACTTATATACAGTTGAAAAATAGTAAAATACCACTACATATAATATGTTTAATACAGATATGTAGATGCAAGAATAGATGTTATATATTATATATAACTATTAATGTGTTAATATATGGTTTATGGATAAATATACATTCAGTAAATATTTGAGCACCTACTCTATTAGAACTACCAGAGTTATATACCAATGGTCTCAGTCTCTGCTGTCTGCTCTGGGGAGGGGGGGAGGAAAAAAGAGGGATGGGACTGGGAAACGTGACATGAGAGACTTGAACATCATAATAATAATTCTTTTTTTCCAGCTTTATAATAATTCTTTATCTAAAGCATTTTAACAAGGGTAAATATTTGTGCATTTTGCGTGGTGAATAGAGGGCGTTTGCTATATTTTTGTCCTTGGCAGTGTTCTATACTTGTTTTTCACATTAATCAAATGTGATGGAAATGCATTAAATCTAAGGACCTGAGAAATTAAATTATGGATCTAGATTTAGCACTGATTGATGGATAAATAAAACTAAATATACACCTCCATTAAAGCTTCATTATTTTCTTGACTTTTATAGAGATAGAGAAGGAAAGGCCCCATAAACTTAAAAATGTTAGGGAAAATGTGTCTCTTATTATTTGAGAATGGTGTAAATGTCTGGGGAAAATCCAGTAGAACAGATACTAAAGTGTTAAGAGGATATTTCTGTGTATTGGAATTTAGGAAATTCTTAGTCTTTTTTTATTAATTTGCTTATATGTTTTAAATGATGTGAACTTAATTAAAAAGAAAATATTTTACTCTCTGGTTCCATCCATGCTGTCCCAAGATAAAAGGGGGACATCTGTAATACTTTCAACAATAAAGATAAATTTTAAAAAAGAAAAGGTTTTAAATGCAAATAATATTAATTTAAGAGTATTGTGATTACTACATGAAGTCATATTATGTTCATATATTGTACATAAACAATCATGCGTATCTACTTACATATAAAAGCTGGCATCAAACAATACAAGATGAATAAGTAATTATAGATATGAAAGTGTATACCAATAAGAAGTGTTTATCATATGTGTATATGCCTATTTTTGCACCTATGTTCTTCAGATATTTAGATAATCAACTAGCTAGAGACTCTTTTGTTAAGTCTTTATATTTACACATTTACAAATGGGCATTGCTGTACACACGTCTTTTTGTTTGTTTTTTGTGCATATTATTTAGCTTAGATCCTTTAAGGATAGTCACTAGGTCAATAGATATGACATTTTCTATATTTATGTATCAATCCATCCATCCACCCATCCATGGATCTACCTACACATTTTCTTAAACCTATTGCCAAAATGTCTCCCACGGGTATATATGAAAGTGCCTATCTCATGAGACCTTGGATAATTGAACATGTTTTAAATCTCTTTGAATTTTATAAGAGAAAAAAGTATTGGTTTTTCTGAAATGATTGGGGTTAACCTTGTACCATAGTCATGTAGAAGCCCAAGCCAATTACGCCCCTGGATTTCCCTAGTCAGAGCTGGTCACTCTGCATGCTCCTAGTTCACAGCGCCCATCTGCAATCAGCTCACACTCTGGTCATCAAGGCCACTTGAGTTCAGCCTTTGAAGTACATGTAAATGGGGGGAGGGGCACTCCCACTTCAGGTCCTTGGTGCCTTGGGTTGCCTGGAGGCCTGTCTCTCACCCTGAAATGTTCAGGGCAACTTAGAAACAGGTGGCCAGCACCCTTTCCTAATTCCTCTCAGTTTCCTGAGGCACTGGGTCTTCCAAACCATGGACTACAAATTATCTATTTTACCCTGGTGATGGCTAATACTATAGTGCCTTTGCAGTTTAATTCTTTTTCTTCCTGGGTAAGAAATACTATATTCTCTTTCTCCATGGCCTGCCTTTCTTATTTCTAGTTTTTTCACCACATACAGATATATTTTTCTCTAAATAAAATTCATTTAGAATCAGGAATGTGATCTTAGAATTGGGAAAATGTATGATCAATGTGAGAAAGGGGTCTTTATAGTAGAATGCCTATGGAATTGCATTTTCAACATGTAGTACTTACAGTTAACATAGAATTAAGGGTTTATTAGATCATATATTCTATATTTTTAAATGATTCTAATAATGGATTTTAGCTGATACAAGGCAGTGTATCTTAATGGTTCTTATTGCTCCTAGGAAATAATTTAGACATTTGGAAGAACAGTTTGGGGTTATTATAATGATAGGGGGACAACACTGACATTTACTGAGGCAGGTACCAAGGTTACTAGGTGGACAGTAATGAACAGAACAGTCCCAAATAAGTAATGACCTATTTGCAATTAATGAGGCCCAGATCCTCACTCACCTTAGTGTATAGACACACTATGGTTACCTTTGTTAAGGGAAATGAGATGGGGAAGGAAAGTATACATACGATAATTTTGTTCTCTATGTACTTATGTATTATTTGAACATTTTTATACAGAACATTTATTAATGCATCATTTATGTATTTAAATTTTAAAAGAATTATTTTCTTTGTATTTAGACAGACCGAGTCTTCCTTCATTGTAGAATGTTTTGTCAATCTCATGCCAAACAGAACCCTAATGTATCTGCCCAGTTTCGGCAATTTATTAAAGATGGACTGGAGAGGTCATGTCACTTGTCCAAAGTAGTAAGTGCTGTTGGAGGCAAGGTTGGGGCTGAAATTCAGCTCTTTCTCAGCTGGATCTGCAACGTTTCTATACGGCTTTTAATATTTTCTTTCTGAATTAACATGCATTGGCATTTAAAAATCTTTGGTTTCTTTCTATCATGAACTCCACAAATATTCTTTTTCAGATATGAGTTTGGAAATGGAGGGAAACATCGGTTTCCTAACATCTTTGTTGAGATGTTAGAATGACTTTTATTTTCTCCTTTTGGGGGGGAGGTGGGCTAGAGACACCGGTTGGATTAGTCTTTGAATATTCATTATAATTTATCTCCTTTGAAGCTCAACAGATACATGTTTCTGTGTGAAGCAAGTCACAGAGGACATTTATTGACAGCTGCTTGTCTCCCTTCAAGTGCAAAAGGAGCGGTCTTGTTATAAAGCTGTCTGTTTCTTGCACAAATTCCCCACCTCCACGTCATCTATTCTTTTTTTAAAAATTATCCAAGAAACCCTGCTTTACCTCTGCATGTCTTACTTTCAGTGTGGAACCAAAGATGCATCTTCCTCGGGCCTTTCTCCTCCGTGGGAGTATCCACTGCCCTTTGGTTTGGAGGGCGGGGCAATATCATGACCAAGTCATAAATGGAATGGTTTACAGAGGAGCCGAGATTTCTACTTTCGTCCCTTTAACAAAATCATAATCAACTAGCCCAACCGGCGTGGCTCAGTGGTCGACCATCCACATAGGATCCAGGAGATGGAGGTTCGATTCCCGGTCAGGGCACATGCCCGGGTTGTGGGTTCACTCCCCAGTGGGGGGCGTGCAGGAGGCGGCCAATTAATGACTCTCTATCATGGATGTTTCTCTCTCTCTCCCCCTCTTCCTTCTTCTCTCCGAAATCAATAAAGATCTATTTTAAAATGATCATTAAATAATGAAAATAAAAATAAAAATAATAGTAATACTCAACTTCACATTTTGTTAACTTCCATCCCAGACTCGGGGATTTTTGTATCTTCGCTTTTTATGGTGCCTATAAATACCACTTGGGGTTCGGCTCGTGCCAGGGTGGAATCATTGATATTACCATATACTGCTTATATGTAAATACGTCCATGAAGACCCCCCGCCGGCCCCTCCGTGGACCCACCGCCAGCGCCTCCCCGGCGGCCGGCCACCTGCGCGCAGGTGAGGGGCGCCCCGCCAGGTGTCCGAGGCGCCCCTGCCCTTCCTCTCCCTCCTGCCCCTCTCTTCCTCGTTCCTGCTGCTGCAGCTGTGGCCTAGAAGTCATCCCGCCCCCTCCTTCTTGCCCCTGTCCTCTGGCGGCTTCGTCACCTGACTCTGATGGGTTCCCCACCTGCCTGTTTAATCTCCTGCCCTGTGCCGGGCCTGGGACAGGCCAGGGTGCCTCCACCCCCGCATCTCCTGATGCTGGTTTCTCGCCCCGGGCCAAACGCTTCTGCTCTTTGCCAAGGTTGCACCATCCCTTCTAACAACGGCCCCCTTTGTGCCCAGAGCCCCAGCCCCCGAGACCTGGGAGCAGACTGCGCTCTATTCTGCCTGCGTGGACTGCGGGGCCCTGCGACCTCTGCCCGCCAGGCTCTGCTCAGTGGTATGGGAAGAGTCCCCTTTAGGAACAGGACACCAAAGGAATCCATAACCTCTCTTTCTGGAGCTCTCCAGTCCCTGACTCACCTCTGCACCCTGGGGGAGGTCCACATAGCTACCCCTTAAATGCATACACAAAGCAGAGATAATTAGAGTTTCCACTCTGTAATTTCAGTGTAGGCTGGAGTCAGCTCATACCGGAGCCAGGTGGTAAAATCTCAGGAATTTTATGACTCAGTTGACATCAGGTTGTTAGTTTGAAATCGGTCATGGGGGGGTAGTGTTTACACCACCCAAATCGGCAAACACCGCAAATCAGCCCCCCACCCCAAATCCCTGGAGATCCAGCTGATAAACATCTACCAGCTTAAGTTAAAAAATTTGCATGAAATGTGACAAGTGGCTACATGAAGATTCTTTGACTTATGTCCCAAATCCTTGAAGGTCTTTGAAAGGCCCTTCATTTTGAAAGGGTTTTCCTTGGCTTCTCTTTCTTCCTAATCTGGTCTCTTTTGCTTCTGACACTTTAGCAACAACAAGCATCCACCAAAAGTAAAATCACTAGTAATAGATGTGAGATGTCTTCTCTGTTTCCAGAGTGTTTTTCTGGTTTTGCTTTTTCATCCCAGGTTTCCCATGACAGCCACAGATTAAGGTTGACCGGGCTACCACATTGTACCATGATTCTGTTGTCTGTAACTTGTTTACGGCTCTGATTCTGCAGATTCTGCCCTGTCCCATCTCCTTTCAGCCCTTCCAACATCTAGTGGACACCCCTCTTCCCTGGCCATTTTCCAGAACCTCCTTATTACAATGTCATCACTAATAGAAATCATTTTGTGAGGCATAGGGTGAGTGAGAAATAATTTGAGATGCTGTGACAGCAGGAGATAATGTCCCCAGAGAACCTTAACCAGTGGCACAACCAGGACTAGAACACAGGTCTCTGAGCTAGTTTTCTCGCCAGCAAACAGGCCTGCTCATTTTGGTGCTGAAGTGCTTGCAATTCATTCCGCTTTAACTTCCTAGACCACGGGCCAAGGGACAATTACAATGCTACTGAACAAGTTCAATCCAAAAAGGAAGCAAACATTTATTTGTTCACATCTATGATTCAGGTTATCAAGATATATCAAGATAAATATATATATGTGTGTGTGTGTGTGTGTGTGTGTGTGTGTGTGTGTGTGTGTCTTATTCTAGGTTCAGAGAGCAATAGTTTTTCTGAAGTGACTCCAAAATAATACTAAACCAGCAATTGTGGAGGTGGAACTCAGCACTGTGTTTTAACAAGCCCTCTCGGTGATCCAAGCTAAGGCTACAAAATCATTGAGTTTTATCTTTTAATTTCCCTAAGCCTCAATTTTATCATCTATAATATGTGCACAGCACCTGCCTTACAAGGCTTTCATGGGATTCAACTTTACCAAAATTGTTATTGTTATTATGAATATTAATAATAAAATAAGAATGCATGTAAGTTTTTTATGTGTATAGTACATATCATATTACACATATACTTATATATTATATATAAGCTATATAAAATATATTATAACATATATGTTACAAACTATATATATTATATATAGTGGTATAAAATGAAATATCATATCCTTTTGCATAAAAGAGATAGGTAAGGGAATCAATATTGAATGATGGCATAAAATAATAAAATTCTCAATGAAATAGGGTAATAAAGTATTTAGCCCAGTGTCTAACCTTTTGGGTACTGCTTTATAAATAGTACCTACTATTATTACTAAATTAATTGATCAAATTTACATTTTAACAGAGTTAGGTAAAGTAAAACCTATATTTCACTTTTAGAAACCTATTTCACAGAACAGACAGAGCTTGATTTAAGGACTATTCTGCTCAGAGGAAGGATAATGAACACAAATATTTCACGAATACCTTTTCCCAAGTAGAAATAATCACATTTCCATTCAATCTTAGGATTCTTTGAATCCATGAATTACTTTCCAATTATCTGTTATATCCCAATAGAATTCTATAAATTAGATGAAAATCTTTTTGCTACGATTAACTTTCCTTTCATCTCAAAATCTAATAAAGAAACTTCTTTCATTCTAAGTTCTGGCTAAATTTATGTCGAGCTTTATAGTCCTGGATAAAAATAAGTGTGAGAAGGAAGGTTCCAGAATGGCTATGAGATCTACATTGGGTTTCAGTTAACTACCTGGAAATTTATCTTATAGGGAGGCAACATCCTTCGGGTGCCAGTTACTCGAGAGGGCTTCCCTCTCTTTTTTCCTCAGGGAAGAAATAGCATTTTTACTTGCTCAGTGATTTGTAGACTCCTGCAAAATTGTAGTGAAAACAGAAGAGAATTCAGCTCAAGTGACCTCCGCTCAAGGAGCAATGAATTTGAATTTTTTTTCTATTTCTTTCATCTTAGATAACTGTGTTCACTTGAAGCACAAAATATCTAAGTCACCTAGACCGCTGGTGCAGAGCACAGAGCAGTGGTTCCCAGTAAAGTGTGACGCAGGTTCAGCGACTTTGAGGATTTAGTAATCTGCTTTTACCAAGCGTCCCTCCATCCCCAACTCCCCACCCTCCCACCCTCTCTCCAACAGCAGTTCTAATGCAGGTCTGCAAAAGTCTCATTTAAAAAAAAGAAACTGTTGCAGGGGAAAAAATGAGATTTTGAATCATAAATATATGGATTCAGGGGTGGGGGTTGGGCAAAATGGTTGAAGGTGGTCAGAAGGTACAAACTTCCAGTTATAAAATAAATACGTCTTGGGGATGTCATGTACAGCACGGTGACTATAGTGACTAGTATTATATTGTAGATTTGAAAGTTGTTAAGAGCATCGATCTTAGAGGTCCCCATCCTAAGGAAAAAAACCTGTAACTGTGTATGGTGATGGATGTTAACTAGACTTATTGTGGTCCTCATTTCATAATATACACATATGTCGAAGCATTACACTGTATACCTGAAATAAATATAATGTTATATGTCAGTCATATTTCAATTTTTCAAAAAGAAAAAATGTGGAATCAAAACTCATTGCTGCCATTTTCTGGCTGGTGCAATTTGGATAACTTGCTTGGTGTCTGAGGCTCAATGCCCAGGTCTCTGAAGTGGAATTCACGGTAACACCTACTTCAGTCATGGCCCTGACAGTCACGCGGGGGCATGCACGCCATGCCCAGCGCACAGCATGGCTCCAGTGAACATTCGCCCCTTTCAGGGGGCCTTAGGGATACATCTTTAAGCTGCATGAAGACGTGCCAAGAAGACACACAGAAATACACACCACCTTCCTGTGATTTTCCAAATCCATAATGAAAAGAGATATTCATAGTACACTGCCACTTACTTTAACTCTTCTTTTACTATTTTCACTACTGTCTTATATTATTGTTTAATGGTTAACATGTGTGTTTATGGGTCTGCGAGCACAAATGGGTCTTTTCTGTAGAACCGTTTACAAACTTTTCGGGGGGAGGGGGCAGGAAGTATTTGTAGCTTTGTCAGAAATATCCAACACATTTTCTATTATGTCAAAGGTGCTCTCAATAAATCTGTATTCAATACATGCATGTTGCAATAAATAATGCCAAATTTCTAGAGAACTGGGCAACTCTCCTCTCTCTTCCACTCTAAATAAAAACAATTACCTACATCAAATAATCTTCCATATTTGAACTATGATCTCAAATGAATTAAAAAAAAATAAAAATATAGCCCTAGCCAGTTTGGCTCAATGGTTAGAGTGTCAGTCATGGACTGAAGGGCCTCAGGTTCGATTCTGGTGAAGGGCACTTACCTCTGTTGCAAGCTGGATCCCTGGAGTCCGGGCTCATCCAGGGAGGCAACCAATCGATGTTTCTCTTTCTCTCTCTGAAAAGCAATGAAAAAATATCCTTGGGTGAGGATTTTAAAAAAAACAAAACAAAAAAACCTCTCCAATGCATTTTTGTTTGTCTTTGAGAACATTCATCATAATAATAGTAAGAAATTAATAACACCTTGGGTTTCATAAAGTTCTTAACGATTTCCAGTTGTCTTTTACAAAATGTATCTTATGCTCACTATCTGAGGGATTTATTACCTGAAAATTTGATGAAATTGTAATAATAGAATTTTGGAGTATCAGTTTAGAACATCCCTGGGGTGATACGAGCACCCCCCAGAAAGAGACACTAACCTTGTCATGTTTCAAATCAAACAAACAAAAGGAAATACATTTTTTAAACTGCAGTTGTGCTGCCTTTTTTGTGGATA
The DNA here is from genome assembly GCF_054644295.1 of Miniopterus natalensis. NCBI lineage: Eukaryota > Metazoa > Chordata > Mammalia > Chiroptera > Miniopteridae > Miniopterus > Miniopterus natalensis. The sequence goes on along the minus strand of NC_142088.1, from coordinate 10,044,921 downwards.
AGAATAAAAAGTAAAGTGTCACAAATTAGCTGTGGCAGCAACTTCCTTCTGATGCTCAGCAATCTGGAAACGTGTGTGCATCTCATGATTGTTATGCTACATCCTTAGCAAAGAAATATCCAAGAGCTCTTCAGCCATTTCTATTCAGACCTCTAAGATTGTTCTGCCTGCCTGGGTCAGAAGTTGATATATATAAACAGTCTTTCCGTGCTTGAACTTGAAAGAAAACCCAGTCATCTGTACATGATCTGTGTTAGAGCGAAATGTAATTTTTCCCTCTGACAATGTGTTTATGGTTGTTAAGTTATCTTGATTGCCCAAGAAATCTGTTTGGGTGGCAGGCTTTTCTGACTTCAAATGTCAGATGCCTCACCCCTGCCCCCACCCCCACCCACGTACCCAGCCATCCTTTCAACTAATTCACAAATTGACTTGACTCTCAGCTAGGTTAAAAAAAATAATTTCCTGAAAATTAAAAGTCTGGCACAATACTGCACTAAAAGTCCATTTATCTTGTCTCTTTTTATAAAGCTTCACTGGAGCCTCTGGCAACGTGCCCACTTCCAGGAACAAAGGTCCCCAAGGACATCAAGCAAGGGAGACTTTTCTCCCAGGACCCTGAAAATGATCCCGAGCTTCCTAACACATGATTTAAAAGCTTATGATGAGGTTTTGTTACATTATCTTAGATATTATGTTTTTAAAGGTGAGAAGTGAGTGAAAATACTGTGGAGGTGAGGTGACAAGAATGATGGCAGGCCTTTGAGCTCCAGTGCTTCATTGGCTGGTTGACTGACTCAGTCCGGGGCTCCCTGAAAGCTCAGGATGTCTCTTATTAGGAAAGATACTGGCTTAAGATGATCTAGATGGGGCAGGACAATGGTCACTCTAGTCTAATCAACTACAATCTGTGTTAAGCTCCACGCTCATCTCGATATAAACCAGACTAGTCTTCCCACTTTCCTGCAGGAAACCAGGATGGCACTTGTTTACTCAGCTCCCCTGGTCTTGAGTAATCCTTCCCTTCCCTCCCCCTACCAACCAGTGGTGGGGAAAGTTCCTCCAGCACTTCCAGTCTCAGACGGATCGGGCCTTTCCTGGGATGTCAGACTGAAGCGCTCCATTGAGAAAGCAGCCTCAAGACTGTTGACTTTTCTTGTGGCTCCGAGCTAACCAAGTGATTACACCACGTGCACCCCTCTTTCATTCAAGGAAAGAGAAATAGTCTGTGTGGAGAATTGTCTGCTTGGAATGTTTTTTGAGAAACTGAACACTTGTGTCAAAGAAACGGCAGGCGTGCTTCAACCGATTTGATATGAGGTTTCCCCATTTCTGACCACAGTTTCACTTACCAGGGCCTTCTTTTAGCGTGGGATATGTCAACGCAAAGCCACTTTGTCAGTTCCGTGACATTTGAATCAATAGTCATTTCCCTTCAATGATTTACCTTCGATGCATTCCCCATAAACCTTAGTGCCATTTCATCAGTGAGTTCCTGACATTAAAACTATTGATACCAAATTCCAGTGTGATTATAGAATTAGGTTTATTTTTTCTTTTATTGCATTTGGAATACTGAGGGGGTTTTATTTCTTTATTAGGTTAAGTGGCTTTAGGAGAGTTTGAAAGTCTTCTGAGGCATGGCCAAAGACACAGTCGCATCTGTTTTGTTTTTCTCATCCGTGACATAAAGGATTTTATTTTAAACGGGGCATGCATTTCACTTTACCTCTTCCTCATGTCTTTTCGGGCACATCATCTGTCATGTGTGCGTAGTTAACCATAGCGCTCTGCGAGGAGATTCAGGCAGAAAGTGAAAACAGCTTTTCCCCAAAATCAGCTGAAAGTGGAAGTTGAATGCTATGGGGCCCTTGTATGTCTGCTCCATACTGAGCAAACATTTTAAGGACAACCTGTTGGTACCTAAAACCTATTGGAAGTTCTCATTTACTTAGTAAATGTTGAAGTCCTTCCTTCTGGACAGGTGTCAAATGTCCCAATGACTGCGTCCTGTGTCTCCAGTGAGGGTTTTGTGGCCGGGAGGAAAGCCAGGACGGAGCAGCCACGTAAGCGGAGCCTTCCTCTGGGCACGCTCTTTGGTCTCCCTTCATTAGAATTGAGTCCTAACAGTACAGAAGCTTCCATCTCTCATTTTGGTTTCCCCAATTCATCATTTTCTCAAATTAGGGTCCCCCTACACCGTCCTCACCCCCATCCACAAAGAGAGCAGGTGGGTCACTGAGGTAAACAGTACCAACTGGATATTTCTTCCCAGAACATCAGTTTTTCTCGATGGTAACAAATTTAGAATAAATTCCGTACAAAAGCAAGCATAAAAATATTATGGAGTGATATATAAAACTCCCCAGTTTTCAATAACAGAAGCTTTAGGGAGCCTGACTAGCCGCAGGCACCCTGGGTGGACTCTGCCTTCAGGACTCTTTCTTACTTTGCCACATGAAGTTCTGCTGGGTGCTCTAAACCTTCTTTTAGGAACAGCATCTGCTAATATATTTTTAAACATTCAACTCTTAAGTACTAATAAGAGCACGATTAGAACCACCAAGAACCTACATACCTGAAACTACATACCTGAACATGCCGAAACTTCCTAGCCCTTAGGTTTCTTTCATGCGTTCCTTAACCTCCACCCCAATAAACAGTGATCATGTGGAACAGCTTCAAACCATGATGGGTTCAAGTTCACACAGGATGTATCTCTTCAGGTTATAATATTTACTAATTACTCAGCCTGTAGAACACAGATTATGCATCCCAGAATTAATTTGGGGCTAAGTTTTACGTTGTAGTGCCCTGTAAGGTTAACTAGGCTAAAACATTCTGAAAACACTTTAGGCTCCCAGATGCCTAGCACGTGATGATTAAACACCACACTATGGACTTTAAGATTGTTCCTGGCCCTTCTCTTTCAATGTAATTAATCTATTCCTATTTCACCTTCCAAAGGGAGACGCTTGTGGGATTCAAAACCTCAACAGCTCCTCAGGGCCAGACAGGACACACAAATGAATAAAGCTGCCGGTAAGATATTAGGTGCTAAGCTAGTAATGTTTTGATTAACTATAATATCCCCCTAGTTATATAAACTTTCTGCAGGTCAAATCAAACGCACAATAACCAAATTCGCCCTATAGGCCTCCGACATAAACCATCTCGGATGACTTTTTCTTTCTTTTTGAGGCGGCTTTCTGTTCTTCTAACGCTCTCTCTGTTCAAAACCCACTGCCTCCATGAAGCACTCCCTGATTACTTTAACCAGTGCCTGGCACAGCATCCATGGCAGGCTCCCACCCATGACTGTGAACAGTAGCTGGCAGGAGCATCCACTTACCTAAGAGAAAACACAACTGATCAGGACAAGCCATGGAAGGCATTCTGTTTGATTCTGCCTACCTGGCTTACCCTCCCTGACACCTGAATCATGATTGTAATTACCAGGCAGAGGCCTTGGGGCTCAAGGACACTCTAGAACAATTGCTGTAGGTGTTTCTCATCTCAGGTCATAAAGGCAATAATAGGCATCATTGAGAATGAGAACCCACGCTACGGATGGTAATTGCAGTCAGTTTACTAAATAGTTACCGGAAGCATAGTCATTGGTATCTATTAAATGAGTTACAAATGAAAAGCAGATATCTACTTCAGATACCTACTTCTCATTTCTCTTCCCCGCAGAATGATTGGAGTCTTTACTGAGTATGGTTAAAAGAAATCATACGCTCCTAGTCCTACTTACATTCTCTCCTTTTTCATGGTTCTTTGATTTTTGGTCCTCCTACACTATCTGCCTTGAGTGCTTGAGATTCCTGACTTACAGATCTTAAAACAAAGTGCAGATCATTTTTGTCTCTTTGACAGTGAAGTATTTAAAGTTCACATCTAAGGGTAACAGCCAACTAACATCTAACCCTGGCAGGGTGGGCAAACGCCTATAAACCAGGCAGGTGCAGAGCCACAGGTATAGGCTTGGTGAGCAGAACTCTGGCTGGCCTCGCTTGGCCTAGAGCCATGGCACAGCACACACTGCCCACCCATACATGCCAGCCCCGCACCTTGGAATCTGCTTGAATTGTTTCACAATTGCTTTCACTTCATATATGTTTTTCTTCTATGTGTTTTCTTTTTTAGCTATGATGCTTGAGTTCATATCACAACACAGTGCCTTGAGGGAATTTACAATCCAATAAAGAAAACAGACTTGCTCACTAACAGCGTGTGGAAGGAAGGGTGTGTTAGGACAAAGGAGTGAGTGGGGCTGGATGTACAGGACGTCAGTTTTAAGGTATGAAATGAGCCAGTGCACCATGCTAAGCTGTGTTTCACGTTTAATTCTTGGCCAGCAGTGTGACTGATGATGGGGAACCTTGTCCTGGGTGTCTGTCCAGTCCCTGGATTAGATTGGAAGCTCTTTAGTGGCAAAGACAAAGGCTCCTTCCTCTTCTGTTGCTGTCTCCAGGCTCTAGCAGAACCCTAGCAAAGTGTGGAGGATTCATCAGCCTGCACCTTCCCCCACATCTGAAATATTCATGGAAAGTTCGTATCTATCTTGCATTCTGCATTTTCTGTTATGTTGCTGTGACACCTTTTATTGGAAAGCACATAATGATAAACATCTAGAAAGTTAGCCTATAGTTTTGCCCTTAAAATAGGAAAAAAGTAAAAATGTTCTCTCCCAAAGGGAAAGCACGTTTCATTATTTCACACTCAGTTATCTGGTCAAATATACAGTAATTGTTATACATCTTATCTGTCCCAATTTTTTAAATGTTCCCTTTTTCTGGGTTTGAATTTTCAACATACTCTTGTGCCTTCCAATACCTTAAAGAGTATCACATCTCATCAAGTAGATGGAAGCTTTGGCCGGCACAGCATTTTCATCTGTTCCCAACATGAGTAGGTCATGTACACCGCTGTTGCATCAAAGTCTTTCAAAGTAATAAATTAATTGAATTACTGCTTTGTGGTGAATGAAGAACAGCAGAAGCCTCAATGCCTTGGCCGCTCCTTTCAAGTGGATGTTTAAATTCCCTGGGCATGGAAAGGAATTCCCTATAAACTAGACAAATGACCCATCTCTGTGTGATACATCTATTTTTATTATACCTGCAGGTAGACATTGATGTTCCCCTTTCTTTTTACCCTAAAGCAGAGACATTAATGAATGAGATGAAGTTATAGCTCTCAAAATGGGGTGATTTCTTACATGAATGACTGTCAGAGTGTATACCAAGCCCAGGAAAAGAGTAGGAGGAAACAAAGAGAGACGTGGCATAGACATATTCCAGAAAGCTCTTTTGAAAGCCCAGATTTCTTTGTTTTGTTCCCAGAAATATTTCTCCCTAAACTCTATGGCCTTTGCCTTAATACACTAACAGAATTATTAATGCTTATTTTCTTTCTTAAAAGAAAAGTTAGAAGGGATCATGGATTTTGAGCTTAGGTGGTAACTCAAATGTGTATCGTAATTTCTGCAGGATTTAACATTTAGGGAAAAAAAGAAAGAAATATTGGTAAAATCAACAGAACAAGAAATAGTAAACACTTTGATAAGAAAACCAGAGTGGCACTGACAAGAATATGTCTAGTCTGACCAGTCTGATATCCTTGTGGGAGTTCTGGCCAACCAAAGGAAGCCAGAGATATAATCAATCTTAAGTTTTAGCAGGGTCTTTGATTCTGCCCCACACAACACACACATCAATTAAGTGGAAAAACAAGATCTGAACTACTCAGTTATGGGGCGAGTAGAAAACCAGCTGGAAAGTCAAACCCAGAGAGAGGTTATCAATGGATCAGTGTCAACCTAGGGCCACACAACAAATGGTGCCACGGTTCCTGCAGGGTCAGTGCTGAGCCCGTGGTCGTTTAACATTTCTATCAGTGACCTAAAAGATTCAACAGAGAGAAGGTTCTTATTAAACTCTGAAGGGTAAAGGGGGAAGGCCAGATTCCTGGAGTAGGAGGAATGAAATCCAAAGCGATGGAGGAAATTGCCCCAAATCAGCCACAACGAAAATAGGGTTTAATGGGGATGACTGTGGAATATTGAAGAACAAATTCTACCTTAAAAAGACAGGGAAAAGTTAGATATAGGCAGTAAAATAACTTTTTACAATTTTGGCCACAGATTCTCATTCTCTGGTTATAGTTAGTCTTTCTCCTCTCATTTGTGTCCCCCACTTTTTTTTTTATTGCTGAATCCAGTAAACTTTTGTCTCTTAAATCTCTGGGAACAGGGGCAACACAAAGTCAGGCGACCATATCAGGTTGTTGTTTTTCTAGTTTTTAAACTTTTATTGTTTCTAGTATCTAAAAACAAGGAGTCTCATGTCACAGAACGAGTCCTAGTCTTACTCCCAAATCCTGATGCACATGCACAATATTGAAAGAACACTTGTTCGCTGAGCCCTGCCCGACATGTGCGCTCACAGGCACTCATACCACCTTAGCTTAGCGTAAAAGTCCCCTGCCAAGAGCTTGCTCCTCGAGGAAACCAGGCCAAATTGCCCCTTCCCCTGGCTACAAGGAGGCAGTGGAGCAAGGAAAAAAGAGTCCTGACATAATTTTAAAAAATAAGTACAACATAGAACAAAGCCTAGAAGAAGATTTAACTTTAAAATGTGACAAAAAGGCTCACAAAGGAGTGGTATAATTATTTGTTCTTTAAGTCCACTAAGAATGTGAGTGTGGGGAGGGAAATGGGCCTCAACTATAAAACGAAAGAGTAGAGTTAGATATTAATCACAACTTCCAAAATGTGGGTATATATACATTCCAGGGTGAGGCAAGCAAGGCACTCACCTATGACACAAAATTTAAGGGGACACTGAAAATCTCAGTAATAAACATAAACAGCATTTTAATGTGATATCTTTAAAAAATTAAAAATTATTGCCAAAATATAATATAATAATAGAAATATCAAAATATAATAAGAGGAATACCAAAATTTTAAATAAAGGGTCAGCATTACTGACTTTTCTGCCTAAATCTGCATTATGATCAGGCACCAATGGGGTCGATCCAACCACTTAATTTGTTACCTATAGGAGTTTGAAAAATCGGTCTTTGGAAGGCCTCAAAAACAACATGAATTTTCATCCAAATATTTGGATATCCTGAGGTATTCTTCCAAAGAGTTAGACTTCTTAAAGCAAAGGTACACTATCAGCTTTCTGCATAGACTTTGAGTTTGAATTTATCTTATCCAGGATATTTAACTAAATGCCTTGCCTGTTGATTAAAATTTCCTAATGCAAGGATGACAAATCATGGGTCATTCTATGTTCTCTTAATTTGCTGCTGAACACACAGAAAAGAGAAAATGCTAGCTCTATTCCAAAAATCACCTTTACACCCAAGCCCTCTATTTTTCTTTTTATGTTAAATTCTTTACTATTGTTTGGATTATTTGATCTTATAAAAGTCAATTTATTTACATTAGCACCAGGAAGGACAGGTGAATTTCTTTACAGTTTCCTATAGTATTACTCCTTCCTGTTACACTATAAAGAAGTATTTCCCTGGAATCGCTCTTGTCAAAAGCAGTAAGTAAAATAAGATCTCAGATGAATATGAAAATCAGGTCCTCCATAAAATGTAATACTATACTGTAAGTGTCTGTCCCTTAGACCTCAGATAATTCATAAAACATCAAATAATCTGCTTGAAATGTGAAATCTCAAGTGATTCCAGCATGTAAACTTGCTTAACTGCCATAAATTGAAGGATTTTAATGGGGTTTTTACAAGTGTTAATAAATTTGTCTCTCTCTCCCTCTCAACTTAGGCATTAGCCTTTATATTAAGTATGTTTTCTTATGATGAGAATCATTTATACTTGCTTGATCCAAACATTCTTTAACAGTAGAATAATTAGATACTGTGTTTCTTTCATTTATTTTATTATTATTATTAAGTCATCCCAGGCAATAAAAACATAGTGCCGTGCATGACACGAATATAAAAATAGTGAGATACATTTCAATGTACTTGAAAGTAAATGTTTTTTCAAATACACTTTACAGAATTTTCTTTTTTCCCTTGATTTTTGTTGAAAGTTTTATTGAGGTACCATTGGTTTATAACATTATATATGTTTCAGGTGTACAACATTATAATTTAACATTGGTATACACTTCAGCATGCTCACCACCAAAGGCTTAGTTTCCATTTCACAGAATTTTCATCAATATAGAAGACATTCAATTATAAGTGGCCTAGAAAAATATTGAATACACAATTAGGAGGAAATAGCTAAAGCACAGTTTTTCCATTATAAAAATTTATTTATATATCCACATACACATTTACACTAGAAAGTTTTGCACAAATAATTATCTGTGTTTGTGCCTATATGCTGCTGAAATGGAAAGGCTTGGGAAGGGTACAATTAATTATGAAGACATTTTGCTTACTTAGAATGTCAAATCAAATCATTCAGGCACAGGGATTTTATTTATTTGAGTTTTGCAGGGTGAATGTGCTAAATCATCAGGACTGACCAGGAGAACCACTTAGATTCTCAGGATAATATACAACCATCATTTCTCATGGATGGATGAAATAAAATCTAAACTCAAGTCCGAATGCATTATCACTTCCAGAATTCTAATTTAGACAGAATCCAAGACATATTGATTCAAATAGGTAGTAGGCTGAAGCAATGACCAGACAAAGTATATGTAATTCTCATTCTTATCCTATCATCTGGGTTTCAAGTTCAAAAGAATTGAATTGAAATCCGTCCTTCCTCTTGTGGTCTAGAAAATTACCTTCTCCATTCTTAGAACTCCCAGATGACAACACAGTACATATCTCTTTTCTTATACCAGAAAATTCAAAGACTTTATAGAACAGGGATTTGGGGGAGAAATTACACAAGTACAGTGTGGAAAAAGGAGAGGCTTACAAGATCATAATTAGTGGATGATGTGATACGTCTGCCAGAGAACTTAATGCTCTCTTGGGTTGCCTTAATAGTGGTCTAATTTCCAGATAAGGGAGGTGAGGGCCCTTATCTATGCTGCTACTCTTCAACCACTCCTGAAAAATTTGCTTCATTCAGTCCACAGTGATTAAGAGTCTAGGGGAGCAATTAGCAACCATATCATATAAGACTAGATGTTAAGTCTGGAGAAGAGGCATGTTTATGGGGGTTAAATTCTTATAAGACTATCATGGGAAAGAGAGAATAGATGTGTTGTTTGTTACTCCAAGAGTGGGCAATTGAATAATGTCATTAAATTAACTTTCAAGGTTCTTTCCATTTCTAGAATCCTTAAACTATTTCTGAGATTCTGTGACTTCAACTGATCTGGTCCTTTGGCTTTAAATCAGGTAATAATTAGGTCTCTCCAGGTATATGGGAATCCTTTTAACTTCCAAAGGTTGCCATAGAACAACATTTACTTATATACATTGATTACCTATTTATTTAAAAGTCTACATTATTTGCCAAGGTGAAAAAAGGCTATGGGCTCCTCTCAGGGAAAATCAGAATACACTGACATTCAGTATTTAAACTTCAGGTTAAGAGACCCCACTTAAAAGGAAAAAAAAAAAAAGCTTATAAATAGATGGAGCTAATTGTTTCTTTAAAATATTTCTCCTAAAAAATAGGAGAAATATTTTAAAGAAAGCCTTTTTCAATAGCCTTAGGAAACTAGATTCTCTAAAGAGAAAATTATGGAAGGAGGTCAAGAAAAATAACCTTTGTGGAAATTATACCTACTGCACAAATGTAATGCTTTTGTACACATAAAATTCAAGGCATAGAAAGCCCACCTTGGCTAAATGAAAGAGACTAAAAAACAAGTAAAAATTCTAAAAGGTCTTGAGAAACTCAGAACTTTGCAATGTACTCATTAAAAAGAAAATGTAGTTCCTACAAAACAGAAATGGAGCACATTTTAAAATAAAGTGAAAATAGAATCGATATAAAGGAAAGTTTTCTGTGAAAGTGAACACCTTTAATGAATGACATCAACACTTCCTAAGACCAATAGCAAAAAATTTCACTAAAATGGCTATGAAATTAACAAGGTAGAAAGCATTATTTGAGCCTAGGACAAGGTTGTACATGGGTTAGTTAGCCAAGGCATTAAGGTATAGTAAAAAGTCATCTTCAAAAACAATGGTTCTCACGTTGGGTGGCCTCAGGAGAGAGTTACTAATATATTTCTTAAGATTGCATGTAGAATTGCTAAATAAACAATATTTCATATAAGGACATGATTATGCACTATTTGAATATGTTGTGTATGTCATATAAATATACATTGTTATACAGATATCTATCTACATGTATTATAAATATATGTATATGTAGCACATATGTATGTATCATATATGTAAATCTATATCATACATAAATATATATAATTCTTTAAAAAATTGTACAGATGCTATTATGATTACACAACACAACTTTATTTAAATGCATTTCTGAATTCAAAGTATCTTTTTGGCATGCTACTTTATGATTTCATCAATAATAAAATCTGAGTACTGTTACGTTGTTGACTTTTAAAATATTTTTCAAGAAAAATTCTGTTGTACTCAAAAAAATTGAAAACTGCACTCTAAGGTTTTCTCTTCTTCCCATAAATGGCAGATCTAAGCCCTCAGAGCTAAGTTCTTGCTCCAGAAAATGTTATAATTTCTTATTATTTACTTTAATTAAATGTTGTCCCTCTTGCTGCCATTCCCTGACTTCTCAGGCTGTAGACCATGGCATGGGCAGTTGGAATCATTTTATTGTTTGGTCAGACAGATCAAATTCAACCTTACCTTTTATTGACTCTTTAAAAATTATTTGCCAATGGCAAGTAGACCATTCCTACGAGGGAAATTTATACTTTATTCTGCGAGGCCATTTTAGAGTCCTCTTTGTTCCTGGGTTAAATATATGTGGACTGTCTATATAATTAATTATGATGAGAGAAGGCTTGAATTCTTGGTTTATATCCTAATTTATCCATGTCTTAGACCAAATGAATGCTATCTGTTTACTGAGGACTTAATAATTAGGGTTCATTTTGAGTTGAGGTCACCCACAAAAAACTGGCAAGTCAATGATGTTTCCCCTAAGTGACCATAAGACCTTCTTACATAACGCTTTACTTCATTCAAGCTTGACCTTTGAAATATGTGTGTGCATGCTTTTTCTAAAAATGTTTTTCTATAAAATTACTAATTTTTTCTGAAAATATTTTTCTAAAAATAAAATATGTTTATTACTGAACTAGAGAATTTTCAGTTTATACAAGACAATTCAATTTTTCCTGCCACTAATTGTTAATGTGTAGAGCATTTTGGTATATATAGAATTAGATGAGAGATTTGGCTCACACCCACTGAGTTGTGTTCCAGTCATCTCTGTTGATAAAAATTCTTTTTTCTCTGTAAAACTGCTGTCTGCCTGGTTGAAAAATATATCATAGAAAATCAATGTATTTTATTTTAAATATTATGTATAATGCATTTCTCCAAGCATTTAATGTCCATTAAAATTCCCTTACCTGTATAATGTTACACGTAGAGAATGACTTTGGGAAAGTAAATCCTTTTGAAACTAATATGTGTAACTAAATCATATGGTTCGTTGAAAGGTCACACAGTCTAACTTATTTTATGTTGACTGAACATTAGTTGGCAAAGCAGATGATTTAAAAAAATAGAAGTGTGGTCTATTTTAAAATAACTGCTAGTATAGCAGTAGCAGTGCCGCATGTTTGTTACATGAATCTGGATACATAGCAGGATAAATTATGCCCTCCAAAAAATAAGGCCATACAGTAAATGTAACCCAGAATACAGGTGACAATTTTGTCTCAGAGTTCAGAAGTTATTTACAAAGACCTTACATTTTAATGGATAAGTAAAAAATGGACCTCAAATCTTTACTTTTAAATATAATCTATTCATGTAGAAGTTTTCTGTTTCTTGACCAGAACTTTTGAAGGCATTAGACCAAACTCAGTTCTTATCTCTAGCAATAATACAAATGTATAATGTGCCACATATCTATATTCCATTTGGCTCTTTAAAGGTCTATCAAATCAGTAGGTTTATTTGAAAGGTCAAATGTTTTAAAGCAACGCCACACTTAAGGTCAAAAGTTGGAAGTCAAAGAACATGGCTTTGAGGCAAAGCTTCACTTCTCAAGTATATGTAGTGGCAAAAAGGGTTTCATAGAATTAGAAGAGGCATTTCTGAAACCCAACGACTGGAATGTTTCTGGAGACCTCTTTTGTTCAAAGATTAAGTGTGAAAAATAATGCCTATGTTATGGATAATAAAAAACAAATGACATACATAGGGTGTCCCAAAAAATGTGTATACACACTTCAAGTAATTATAAAGGCAGTATTTATTAAAATACATTTAGTTTTAAAAATTGAGCTATTAATTTTGTATACATTTTTGTGACACCCTGTATATGAAAATACTTTGCTTAATATGCTTTAAAATGTTCACCATTTGGTAATTGCCTTTTCTTCCACTACCTGGTAGAATGATCATGGGAAAGTCACTTAACTTCAAGGAGTCTCAATTTTCTTAAGTGAAAAATAAAACAATTGGACTCTGTGATATCTAATATTCTATGATTCTTATGGGAAATAACATTTTCCAAACACAATGATATGAATATGCATAAAATGTCTCTACAACAAATTGGAAGAGTGCCTGTTATTATTTTTGAAGGTCAGAAGATGGTGACCTAATCTCTGTTCATTGGGAATCCTATTTATCTTCACCCCTTTAAGATTAATTTACAATCAAGACCAGATGTCCCAAGGCTACTCATTTTCATATGCAGAGCTGGTTATTTAATTATCAAATCTTCAACAACATAGCTTTGTTGGGTTCGCAAATGCTTATAGAAAAACATGAAATATAAGGAACATATGAAAAAATTACATGTGAATTTAGAGTATACTTATAAAAATTGAGCATTTATATTTAAATATCAACAGATAATGTTGGCTACTGGACACATAACAAGATGCTATGTGAAATGATGGCAATACATTAGGCTTATCCTAGCTTTGACATTTAATCTCTTTTACCTTGGTCAAGTGACTTGACCTCTTGGAGTCTTCATTTCCCTCATCTCTAAAATGGAGACCTTGGATCAAATTATTTCCAGGGTCTCATCCAGTTCTGAGTGTTACCTTGCTTATAAACATGAATGTGCAGATCATAAAATCATACTCAAATATAGAGAAACCTGCTCGGTAATTTTCGGCTAAGAGGCTTTATAGACTATGCAGTTGTATGAAGTCCCAGAGAATGTATTACCTACTTTCAGTGAAATTGAACTTTGTAATTACATTCAGGCCATGGGTGCTGGTCTGAGGTTAGTAAAGTAAATTTTCAGTACCTGATGCCTGGTCTCTCCCTGCCAGATCTGGTAATAATAAGAAACAGACCTCTCTTTTATTTTGCCCTGTCCTTTCCTGTTCTTTCAAACTTCTAAAATAGAAAACTCTTAGCTTACAATTAGGAGTAGTACTTACCTTGGAAAATACTAGTTTATCTAAATAAGACAAAGAATGGATGTGAGCTAACATTGGCGCGATCCTGCTATGTGCCAGGCACAATTTGCCCAGTATACCATTCAGTATGACATATTGTCATTACAAACTAATTATTAAAATTATTAATCACTATAACTCTAAGGGAAAACTATTATTAATCCCCCATTATCACAGAACAGGAAATGACCACTGAAGGTTTGTAACTTGCAGAAAGTTCCATAGCTAGTAAGTGTTAGAAAAAACACTTGAATCCCATCTGTCCGGTTCTCGCCACACTACCATTCTCGCTCAGAAGCTAAGTGTTGGAAAATCATAATTTAAATATGTGTCACAAAAATATGAGTCATGGGTATTTTGTTCAATCACTTGGCATTAAATGCAATGGGATATAAAGTACAACATAGGAAATGTAGTCAATAATATTGTAATAACTATGTACTATGCCATGTGGGTACTGGAAATATCGGGGGGGAAAGTTTGCAAATATGTGATTGTATAACCACTATGCTCTACACATGAAAGTGATACAAAACAATATTAAATGTAAACAGTAATTTAAAAAATAAAAAAAATTTATAAAATGCAATGCTTTCAATTTCAAGTCAAATTTAAAGGAGTACAGAATATTTGTAGAACACACTTTCCTAAATTATGATATATTCATACAGTGGATCGTTCTGTATCCACTATAGATCTGAGTAATATTCTTGGTATTAAAAACAAAATATAAACTCTATACACTACTACATACAGCATGCATAGAAAAACACTGGGGAAATGCGCCAAAAAAAAGTAAAAATTAATGAATAAACAAATATCTAATGCCTGTTCTGTTCCAGTGCTAGGTACCGAAAACAGCGTGAAGGGCAGACAGACATCAGTTCCCACGCACACGGGACCTGCAATATACTGATTAGTTTGTCATCTCTGAGTAATGGGATTATAAATGGTTTTTTGTTTTTTCCTCATTTTCTAAATAATTTATAATATAAATATATTTCATACTCAGAAAAAATATTGTAACCTTTTATCTTTTACAGTTTTGTATAGAACAAATATTGAGTTTTTTCTGCTGCCTCTGGGCTGTGCTACAGTTAGCAGAAGCTAGGTTTTTGGCGGGTTTTTTTAGTAAATTATTTTAGAGAACATCTGGACTGTAATTTTATCTGTATTTACTTCATGTGGTAAGCAAAAATTATAGAAAGCATATATTAAAATAATTTACTTTAAAATATTTTAAATAAATGTTTCTGAAAAGAAAAACCCCCATTCTTATGCTTCCTCTATATTATAGCTAAATAAGCTTAATATTCACTAACTCTTCAACCTTATGATTCACCCCCACTCCTAACTTTCCATTTCCTTAATTCTCATCATTTTTATGCTTTTCCTTGATTGAAATTAAATTTACAGAATTCATCATTCTCAAACATATCCCCAACTTTTTCTCAAAATAATTATTCAATGTTTCTATTTACTTATATTCTACCCCCCATATTCTGTTTATACTTCCTTTCATTTTAACATAGAACATGTTAAATATTTTTAATATATTAAACTCTATTTGCAGATGTGAGCTTCCTAAGGTCAGAGTCAAGTCTTATTTTAAAAATACTTGTTTATAGAGAAATATGC
Organism: Miniopterus natalensis; assembly: GCF_054644295.1. NCBI lineage: Eukaryota > Metazoa > Chordata > Mammalia > Chiroptera > Miniopteridae > Miniopterus > Miniopterus natalensis. Next base: position 10,029,722 of record NC_142088.1, on the reverse strand, counting down.
TTTATCTTGTTTCTAGAAAGCATAATTTCAAAATCATATATGAACCATCACTTATTTTTGAATTAGCAATTTATTGATAATATATCTTAGTACAAGAACTAGCTTCGATTCCAACACCAAAATGCAATGACATTATTGAGATGTTTCCTCTGATAACTATAAATGTGTATGTAAATTTCTAATACTTTATTATAAAGTATATAAATGAATGAGTAGAATAAATACCTTGGTTGAATGACCTCTTTAATTAATATTATAATTTATATGGTGATTGCTTTTAAAAAATCAAATATATTTAGAAGTCATTTTTTATTATTTATCAAACAAGTGCAAGTGCTTATTTTAAAACATCAAGTAGTACTACATGGATTATAATAAAAAACAGCAGTCTTCAGCTCAACTCTTTAATCTTCTCAACAGAGGCAACAATTCAACTCTCCTAGATGTTTTTTGTATTACTTTCATATTTCTTAATAAAGCATTTTTACTGACATTCCTTGATTTGTCACATTTAGGAATTATTCTCTGACTTCCTATACTAAAAAATGCAAATTTAACACTCAGTCAATACAAGTCTCTATTTCTCCTTTTCAGCTTCCTCATATTTTACATCACATTTTGTTAGATTGTAATTGCACCAATATTTTTATCACTATGAAAATATTGACTGCTGCTGACATAGATAGTATAATAGGACTGTATCTCCTTTTAAGGAGCATTGGTTGTTCTTTTGGGAATTAAAATAATTGTGTTCTTTGAAAAAAAATACTTAGTATTTTTTAGGTACCTATCACTAATTTTTCCCAAACTTTGTAATTGAATTTTAAAATTTTAAGAGAAAGATAAGAGGGATGTATGGGATTGTATAACTTGCAGGTATTAAATCCAATATATCAAAAATATGTCAATGTGTAATTAATTTTTAAAAAAAGACATTTATGAGATAGTAAGTTCTTTTTTATGCTAAGTATATTTTATATTTATAGCATTTTTTAATTTGGACCAGCCACATTTCAAGTGTTCAATAGATGCATGTGGATAATGGTTCCCATATTGTGCAGCAAATGCCTAAATCAAAGATCTTAACCTAGTGGCTTAATCTGTATGCAAAGTGCTCTTTGTTTACTTGGGAGACCTCATTTTGGTTTATTTTATAGAAAGAATTTTAAAGTAGGGACTTCACATGAACAATTCTAGATTTCTAGATGTTTTTGAAAACTGGGAAGTTTTAGCAATACTGGCCTGTGTCCCCACTGGTCAAGTCATAGTCAATCTGGCTGATTCTGTCCAGTCAGTCACACTCATTCACAGACCATTTCACACACTGACATTACCTTCCTGGCCTCCATAAGTGATTTGAGTTTGCAGCTCCTAATTTTTTTCTTACAGATGAGAACACTGAGACTCAGAGAAATGAAGTCATTTGTCATTAAAGCTATAGCTGGTTACAGAACTAACTCTAAAACCTGAGTCTACAATAATGCTTTCTCAGGACACCACACTCTTTTCCTAGGTTGAAACTTAAATATTTTTCCACTTTAATTCTCCTATTTCTTCTTTATTCCTCCATGGGCATATAGAAAAACTGCCCCAAATCTTCTCTCTGAAAATAATTCACCTACTTAGAAGTGCTCAGAGTCTGGCTAATCTTCTTTTCTTTCTCTGATAAAACCAACCTTGATTTTGGAACAACAAAAGATGTGCATTGTTTCTGAACTTTCAAAAATTTCTATGGCTCTTTGCTAGCCTTGGTATGGTTTATTTAGAATAAAACCTTTAAAAATTAAGTGTTCAACATGTATTAGATTTCTTTGATAGCAGAAACAAAAAACGTGAAGGAATTACTCCGCTAGTCCTCTTTAAGTAACATGAGATTGGCATTAAAAACATTAATAATTTTATAGATGACTCCAGACACAAAAGAGAACAAATGTCATTCCATTTATATGAATTTCAAGAACATGTAGAACGTATTGATGGCACTAGAAGTCAGAATAGTGGCCACGCCCCTAGAGAGAAAGAGGTATATTAATCTGGAAAGAATAATAAAGACCTTCTGGATTGCTGGACATAATGGATATTTTGATGTGAATTACACACACACACACACACACACACACACACAGTTATATACATATGTATATGTATATATATGCAAACATGTATCATTTAAGATGATAGCAATTTCACATTTTATTGTATGTATGCGACACCTCAACTTCAAAATAAAAGTTGCTCCTTTGATTGATTCTGAGGTTTGTTTGTTTTAATTTCCAACTAAGAGGTATAGACCTTTACATATCAGAGTGGAGTCAGGAAAGTAAAGTAATAAGCAATAGAGCTTAGTGAGTGCAAAGATACGAAAGATCGAAGTAGAAAGGTACACTCAGGGTTACTTGCACCCCAATGTCGGTTACTGGGCAAAGGCAGAGATAGACAGTAATCAGAATTTACATATGCGGAAATATCAAATCATCCGCCCTGGGAGCTGCGAAGATCAGAGTTTACATCTGCTTGTGCCCCGGGACATTCAGACAGTGACTGGTGCCAATAAGCCTAACGTGCAAAAAATAGAGGCAAATTGCATTTTTTCTGGTTGGTTTATTTTGTTTACATTGTGTTAAGTACTTAAATAATTCACTTAAACATGCTTGAAGCCAAACAAAAGTAAAGAAGTTATGAAGGGAAGAAGGAAACATGTTTGTCTTCATTCTTTTTTTTTTTTTTTTTTTTAAATATATCTTTCTGGATTTCAGAGAGAGAAAGGGAGAGGAGAGAGAGAGAAACATCAATGACGAGAGTCATTGATCAGCTGCCTCCCGCACGCCCCCAACTGGGGATCGAACCCGCAACCCAGGCATGTGCCCTGACTGAGAATCGAACCCGGATCTCCAGGATCCTAGGTCAATGCTCAACTGCTGAGCCACGCCGGCTGGGCACCTTTATTCTTAAACCAGCAGAGCTCTGCACGAAATTTAGCCTGTTTGACCATTGTGATTGTTTGTTCTGGAATGAGTGAGAGGTTTGCTCTCATTCCTCAGCCACCACAAACACTAAGCAGCCACTGGAATGTCCCTTGTGGTGCATCTGTGGGCTTAGATTGTGTCACTTCTACTGGAATTATAATCATTAATTGCTTCAGAGTTCATTCAGTTTAAAATATTTTCCATCAAAGCCTATTCTCAAACAAATACTTGGAATAAAATGGGAACTTGTGAGGGGTTATTAAAGTGTGGTGTTTGAAAAGCAAACTTTAACTGTTTCATGCTCTAAGTTATAAATTGTGCCTGTTTCAAATGCAACTTAAACAGTGGATTGGTTTTCATTTATGGACAAAAATTATTTCTGGATCCCATACCATTTTATCCGTGCTGGTTGATAGTACTTCCAACAATTTTTTTAAAAGACATTAAGACAGGGAGACCTCGCAGTCTTTTGGCAGCTAATCCAGAAGCTTCTTTAAAACAAACCTGCAGGGGATGGATTCCAGGAGAAAATTGCTTTCAAGCAATCATTTTCTTTCTGATGATGTTTCTACAATGTAGAGTCGACCAATTTTTCACATAATATGAAGTGCAAAAAAGGAAAATATCTTTAGATAAATTTCACTCTTTATGTCTAAGTCTCTAAATATTAATTTTTTTCTTTACTCTTGCAGAAAGTCATAAATTATTACCCTCTAAGATAGGGGAAGAATAGTTGAGAAGAGCTGGTACTCTGTTCCCTTGGCAGTTGCTCTCCCAGGATTCAGAAAGAGTTTATATAAATGGGGTATTTGCTTTCTAAGTTTTATTTGCAGATTTTGCCAGATGAGCATTGTACCCGGTGAACTATAATTATGGATATCCAGCTGTTACCAGAAATTTTGGTATTCACAGACTTGGAGCCTGACGCGTTTAAGAAGCAGCTACTGGTAAGCCTAAAATAATATCGACTATTAACAATTGGTAAACCCACTGAGACACTGCTGCTGACTCATGAAGACCATAGAATTATAGGGGTGAATGTGCTCTTAATAACCTCCCATTTTTCCCCACTTTAGGCTCAAGTTGACTATACTTAAATGACCCTAAGTAGAGGAGACATTCTGTATCTCAAAGACCAACCATTACAGTGGCTTAACAACCTCCTCTAGGAACATATCGTGATGTTTCACCACCCTTCTTTTCAGAATATTTTTCCTTATTTATAATCAAAGGCACTCTGGTTGCAGTTGAAACTTGAGCTAGTTCTGTGATTTTTCTACTTTTAGAGGAAATGGAATACTTTCTGGCCTTATTTGCCATGGCCTGGAGCGCCAACCTCCAAAACAGAGACACCATTTGAGGGTTAGAAGGTGCAGTGCTGGTTCCCCACCCACCTTCCCCACCACTGCCACCTGCTCTCCCCCAGGACACACCGACAAGCACAGTCACTTTCCTCTTCCATCTTTCTCGGGGCCTGCCTACATGACCTTATCCCCTGAACATTATTGCATAGCTCCCTGATTCCTGGTTTAGAAAAAACAGACTCATAGAAGTTAAACTAGAATTGTCTGGGCCATTGGTAGTGTTGTCTCTTTGACCTTCTCTGTGAGTGACCATCAGCTGGCAAAGTGTCAGGGTCAGGGACCAAGATAGGAGCCCAGCTATAAGGACAGGAGAACCAAGGGATTCTGAGGCAGAGCCCAGTGTCCCAAACTGGCTTGAGTGCAGGAGCAGCCCACAGAGAAAGTGAATTTGGCTCTGGCCTAAGGCTGAAGCACCGGAGTTGCGTAACTGCTCTCTCTTGCCTCAGGTTGGGGGTGGTGTTCAGGACCGGGAACAGCGAGCTGGTGGGTATGGGGGCCACCACCAGCAGATGGACAGTGAGGGGAGGGCCAGGCTAGAAAGCAGGCCAGACCTGACGGAACCGTCTACAAAATGACAAAAATATTAGATATCCAATGGAGTTGTATAAACTATAGCAACTCAGTGGAATATTATACAGTCATTCAAAATCATGACTATGCAGATAGAGCGGCATGAAAACATATTATGAAAATTAGAAAATTTATTTGGTAGGCCTGATATAATAAAATAACATAGAGGGAGAGGGGCATTATGCAATGTAAACTTATTTTCTCACAGCCCTGGAGATTAGGTGCCCACGATCAAGGTGTCAGGAGATTTGGTTTCCCTGAGGCCACTCTCCTTAGTTTGCAGATGGTCACCTTCTTGCTGTGTCCTCACATGGGCTTTCCTCTGTATATATGTAGCCCTGGTGTCTGTATGTCCAAATTTCTTTTCTTATTAGGACACTATTTAGATTAGATTAAGGCCACACTAACAGCCTCATTTTAAATTAATTACCTCTTTAAGGAGCTATCTCTAAAGACAATAACTTTCTAAGTGTCTGGGGATTGGGGCTTCAGCACATGAATTTTCGGCATTCTCAATTCAACCAACAGCATTAAGCAAAAAGAAAGGAGTGTACTAAAAATAACTGAAACTGATTTGGGCTCAAGCATCCACCAGATATGACTTCTTACATACTAGTTCTTTTATATCTCACAAGAACACTGATCACTAATTAAAGAGAAGAAAGCAAAGACTCAGAGTACTTAAATAATCTGCCAAAGCACTCACAGTTATTAGTTATAGAAACTGGGATTTTAAAAGCCAGGCATAATCGGAAAGTTTATATCTTTCCATCATTCTAGGATGACTGTTATATTGATGGATTTGTGATAAGTTAAGATAGTTATCTGATATATATCACATATATATAGTTATAAGGTTATTTTATAACAAATGAAAGGAAGATAAAGAAGAAGCTATAGCTGAAAATTAAATATACTCCAAGAAACGTTGCTGGGTGCCATGGGGCCCTGGTGGATGGGTACAAAGGATAATTCACAGTCCTTGTTCCTAAGGAGAAGGGAAATTTGCATGTACAAATGCAAAAACAGCTACAGTTAAGAAAAGTTATGATACCCACATTAGGTTTCTGAGAACACAGAAGTTAATTTGTCTATTCATATTACGCATACAACTAAATTTTTGTAAAGCCACCCAAAATTTGTCTATCATAGGCATTCATTAATTCAATTATATTTCTTTGGAATCTACCATGTTTCAGACATGGGTATATAGCCATGAGCAAGACATCCAGGGTGGGGCAAAAGTAGATTTACAATTGTTCATATGGAAAATAATACAGTAATTAACAAATAATAGTACAAGAATAAACTCTGTTTCACATACTTACAACTGTAAACCTACTTTTGCCCCACCCTGTACACGGATCCTTGTGGCTTCCATATATGGGAGTGTTTTCAAAAGTATAGTCCTGAGGCTACAATGCTTAGAAATTACTTAGAACCCTTGCTTCAAAGCACAGATTTCTGGGCCTCCTTCCAAACCTATTGAGCCAGGTTGTCCGTGCGTTGGGCTGGGAAGTCTCTATTTTTAGGAGCTCGCCTCTAACACTTGTGATCCGCTGGCCTACAGGGAGATTCAGTAAACGTGATGGGGCCGTGCACCGAATTACCCTCAAAGTTTACAGCCTAAAGCAACAAATATTGATGAGCTCCCAGCGCCTGCGGGTCAGGAACCTGGCCGCAGCTTCCCGGGTGCCTCTGCCTCAAGGTCACTGGCGAAGTTGCTGGGCCGCAGCCGTCCCCACAGGCTGGGCAGGAAGAGGACCGGCTTCCAAGGGCGCTCGCACGCAGGCTGGGGGACCGGGCGCCTCACTGGGCTTCTGTTTCTTCTGGCCGTTGGCTGGAAGCCCCTTGTCTCTTGCTCAGAGGTCTCTCCAGAGGGCAGCTCAGGACATGACAACGAGAAAGGGAGAGCAACCCAGAAACCAGAGTCTTTGTGTAACCTAGCATTAGGAATGTCATCCCATCACATTTGTCATATTAGATTCATTAGCAGCAAATTGCTAGGCCCAGCCTACGCTCGAGGGCAGGGACTCCGCAAGGGTGAGAAGACCAGAATGGGGGTGACTGAGAGGGTGCTCGCCCCAAGTCCCCCCCTTGAGCATGGAGGGTCAGCGAATTGCACCGAAGCTCGGACCTGAAGGGTGAGGAGCTGGACACACTGGGAGGAAAAGAGGAGGCAAAGGATGATTCCAGAACACGACAAGGGCACTATAAAAGCCCAGAAGCTCAGTGAACTCGGGGACATTTATTTGTCTTTTAGAAGCCTCAGCTGTGTCCAAAAACACAGTCTGTGCTTATTTCTGGGAACACGAGAATAAAATTTCAGCTCTGCAAAATCAGGACCTAAGGGGTATTATTTTTAAATCAGTGATATCCTAAATCTACCACAATCTCTCATGAAACCAAAACTTGCTCAGTTCCTATTATTAATAAAATATTTTCAAGCATAAACATATTTTTAAAGTATATTACTAGAAACAAGCTGCGTTGTTTTCTTTAGCCCATTTTTGTTGTAACAAAAGCCTTTCCCTCACAATGAGTCTTGCCGTCTTTGCCTCATTTCAGCCTTAAATCTTTCTCATGCAAACATGGCTCAGGTGTAGGCCACAAATTTTTTAAAAATTTAAAAATTACTGGGTATTTGTACTGTTTGTTGCTGACTGAAAAAAAATTCCTCTCCATAAAAGCATAAAGGCTTGTTTTTCTTTTACCCTAATCTGAGTGGCAGTGTATTTGAAATAAATTCATTTGGATTTTTCAGTGTTGTATCATATAACCCAAATTCAATGTGAGGGATTGTGGTGTCCTGGAAAAGGCTCTGACCTCAGCATCTGGGAGACTAGAGGTTTTCTGGTCTTGGGTGAGCCACTAACTTGATGAGTAAGCATGGCTAATTCAATTAACTTTGCAAAGCCTGTTTTCTGATCTGGTAAATAAAGAGTTTGAGTGAGACCAGTAGTTCTAAAATTGTGGACCCTGGTCCAGTGTGTCAACATCGCCTGGGAACTTACTAAAAATGCAGACTTGAGAGCTCACTCCAAACCTATTGGATCTGAAATTCTGGGGGTGGGGTGCAGGACTCCCTATTGTAACAAGCGATCCAGTTCATTATGACACATGCATACACTGAGAACCACTGAACAAGGTCATCTCAGACCTTTTCCAACCTAAAATCTTTAAGAGTCATAAACTTTTAAGGGTAGCAAAAAGCAATTGAAAATACTAAAGTTTTCCAACAACAAAAAATTAAGATTCTTTTTGGACTACCCAGAAAAAGTAGAAGCTATCATAGAATATTCTATCACATAATCATTAGGAGAGATGGATCTGTGCCGATTATAATTTTAACCCCTATATTGTATAGACAAGTAAAACCAGGTCTTGGTAGATTTAGCACTTAGACCCAAGGTCACAAAGCAAATGAAGGGCAAAGCCAGGACTCATCCCCAGGTATCCTGATTCCTGGTTTAATGCGTTTTACTTTCTACAAACTATGACTACCCTTGTTTCAATATGTTTGAATTTGGCTACAACATTTTGCCCACATATGTTCTCTAGAAGCTGAGATAAACCATTATCTATCTATAAGTGTTTTGACTCTCTTTCATCTCTAACATCAGTGGTCTTTTTTAAATAGAAAATCAATATAGAATGCAAATATGAGTACCTTGAGAAACAGAGATATGTATGAGAGCCCATGAATTATTTTATTTGACTTTCTCAGGCATGCTAATTCCATTTTGGCTGGGTGCCTACAACTCAAGTTTGCTAAAGTTTTCATTCAAACTTTCCTCTATAAAATTGATAGTGCCATTAAAGTAAGGGGGCACAGGCATCAGCAGTTCAGTAATTACTATTAGATCTTTGGTGGTACTTGAAAAACATCGTCCTCTTAAAAGATATAACAGGTAGTAATGGCTAATGGCCTAATTCACTTCTAGCTTTTTATCAATGAGTGGTAATAATATTATTAAAAGCGTAATCAACAGAAATCTATTTGTGAGGCTGAGGAAATCCCAGGACAAAATAGATTTTCTAAACTCTTCCATAAATTTAAAAGGATATTAACTAGATGCTTATGGCCACTGTCCTCATTTGAGGTCCCATAACCTTGGTCATAAGGCTCAAGCTGTTAACCTTAGTGCCCTGCCAAATTCCTGCTTTAGTAATTCAATTCTGTCTACCTAAATCTTCTTATAATTTAAGATAAGTAAATGATTCTTCACTTCCTCTTCTAAATTAATTTTATAGCTTTATAGTTCATTCCATCAGCACTCTCTCTTTCTCTCTGTCTCTCTAAAAGTTAAGGTTGCTGCTCTATACCACCTCCCTTAATCTGAAATTTTAAAAATTCATAAATACAAATGCTTATGGCCTAATGTACCGTTGGCTATATGAAATCTTAAAACATCATTTGTAGGACAGGCATACTTGACAGTGGCATCGGTTTATTTTAAAACTTGCCATTAAAATTCACTTTCAGTGATCCTCCTTTTATTCTTCCATTTTGAAAAGTGGCTGTTTTCCTACCTGAGTATTTTCTCTTTCTTCCTAGGCTCCTGCTTAACACTGTTAAGGAAGCTGTTAGAGTGTGTTAAAGAAGATCTTGCTGGTCTTAAGATGACCATGTCACCATATGAGACTAGCCCCTGCAGCGCTGTCTGCAGGAAAGGACAGAGGCAGTGTGGATTGCAAATGAGGTCACTTGGTCCTGGTCTTGGTGCTTAGTGCTGTCAACAACTGGGGTAAGCCCTGGCCTAAAGCATTTAAATTCTTGGCCTTTTATTTCTTCCTCTGTAAAAAGAAAACAATTGCTATGATTCCTTTTCGCTTGGGCCTTCATTAATTTTGTCCACTTAGCCCAGAAGTGATCCAAGAGTTCTTTCAGGAAGCTTCATGGACTTTATTGGAGAGGGAAGTGCTTACAAAACAATGCAATTTCCAGAGTCCCAAGGCGTCCACCCCCACCTTAAACATCACAACTCCTATCCCATCTGAACCTCCATCTTTGTTTTATATACCGAGAGCCCAGGTAAGATTTATTTGGAGTGGGATAGGGAGAGTTCCACTGCTAACAATTCTTTTTGAAAACCTTGTGCTATAACATAAAATAAAATCGAGTAGAAGAGAATAGTTTACTGCAATATAGTAGAGGAATCACTCCTATCCTGACCTTCTTTTATAGTCAAGGTCCTCTTTATCTTTACTACACTACAAAAGTTTAAAATTGTTATATATTCTATGTCACGGGTTGGCAAACTTTTTCTGTCAAAGGTCAGCTCCGAAGACCTGCAGCCGTGGTGTTTGTCACAGCTAGTCTGCTGTTGTTACATAAAAGGCACAGACAGTGACTGCAGGAATGGGTGTGGCAGGGTGGGCTTGACCTGTGAGCTGTCGTTTGCTGACCCCTGCTAGAGATGAAAGAATGCACCTTTTAAAAGGCTGAGGTACGTTTGCTTGTTAGAGAAAACTATTTAGAACTGTAATAAAATTTTTAGTATTTTTAAATGACCATAGAAAAGATTGCTTTCTTATAGTTGTATTATTATTTTTTAAAGGTTAATAAGTAAAATAAAAATAATTACTTTACTCTCTATGCTCATTCTTACTTTCATTTCCCACAACACACATTTAAAAAAAAAAAAAAATTCTGGAATGGATTAAATTAATGTTGATTTTTATAATTTTTTAAAAGTTCATGGTTGTTTCACCTTTCAATAATAATCTCCCATTAGATTTCTCACATTAAAGTAATGTATCAAAAGATCAGCTCTACAAATCTGCTGTCATAGAATTATAGTTTTTAAATAGTTTCATTATGTTTAACATGTCCCTTGATGTTTTATTTTGTGTTTTCTTCAGTCTCTAGGAAAAATCTGTGGCTTCCATGGGGGAAAAAAATTCATTTTTAACTGCTGAGAAGACACTAAGACAGCATTTACATTTGCCATAGAATATATTATTTTTTGTTGATTAATTTTTTTAGTAGCCAGATCAAGTTTTTTAAACATATTTATTTTTTAATCGATTTTGATGGTTGTGTAGGATCATGATTTCTACTTGGGTGGGTATCAAAAACACCTACCCAACTGACTCAACTCCTGGATAGAACATTTGTGTCTTTGAAAAAATACAGTATAGCATATCTAGTAGATAATACATATGCATTGAATTAATAGAAGATACATTTCCCAAAAGCACTATAAAATTAATCTTGAGAGGAACACAGCCAAACCAAAGGCCTGATAACTTCATCCTAAAACCAAGTAGTCTTGTTAACTTTACATTATTTAACTAAAGATATAAGCATATAAGAAATAAAACACAAATTAAACATCTAAGTAAACCAAGGCTTTTCTCCTTCAATGTAAATCTGATAATAAACAACTAAAAACATGGAACAGTGGTCATTATAGCATTTTGCCTTCATCAATTAATTGGCTAATCTGGCTGACACAAGTTGAGTAAAAAATGGGAAAGGCAATTTACGTTATTTAAATCCATCTGATTGTCATTAGGAGAAAGGCCCAGGCGAGGTTGTCAACAAGGTGGCAATTCCACGAGCCCCAGCCCTGACTCTGATGCTGAAGGAAGCGTTGCAGTTGATGGGAATTAAACCTGTGAAGACACCTAACTTCACTTCTCAGCTCAAACCTGAAATGAAGAATTTTGTGATTGCTCGTGAGTTGAGCTGAAACTACAGTTCTATCAAATGCATGAAGACACTATTTATTTGGAAACTGGAATAGATTTCAAATGTGTGACTTCTCTCTTTTGACCCCAAACGTTTACAAGGCTGAAGTAAACTGTCTACAAAGTGGTGGCCACCAACTCCAAGGCTGTCTGTCTGTACCTGCTCCCTGCTCCTCCCATTGAAGGGGGGCTTTATTGTCCCTCCTCTTGATTCTGGGTGGCCTGGTGACGTCCTTTCACCAACAGAATGAGGAGGAAGTGACATTGTGCCAGACACAGCCTGGCCCTGCTTTTAATCTCTGCGAGCTCCGAGTCACTATGCAAAGGGGCACAGTTACCCTGCGAGAGAGACCACTTAGAGAAGGAGAGGTCCCAGACTTCCAGCTGTCCCCACCGGAGCCCCTGGCATTCCAGTGAGTCTGTCTTGGACTTCCCAGCCCCAGCTGGGCTCCCGGCTGAATGCAGCCAACTGATGCCATGAGGTGCTGCAGAGCTGCCCAACAGAACCCACCCAATGCAGAGAATTGTGGGAAACAGCAAACAATAAATCAGTAAGTCTGTTATATCGTAATAGAGAACAGAAAAGACACCACCCCATTTCAGCTTTGCAGCTTACATCTTGGTGGCAGTCTTTATATTATTCCTCAAACCGTCCTGTTGTACTAACCTCAAACGCATTTTGTTGCAGCCGCATTTATTTTTTGACCTCATGACTGAATTTTTCAGTTCACACACACACACGTGCATGCACATACATGCACAGCACAACAGTAATGTTTAGAATTGACCAGGATCCATCTGTACGCTCCAACGCTATTTTTATTGTCTCATTTGTTCTCTTCAAGGTGTCAGTTTAGTGTCAAGGTTAACGTCACTTTTGATTTTTTTCACATTGTTTATAGCAGATGCCGGAGAGTTCTGCTATTGCTGCAACAAACCTTTACCCCTAAGCAATTAGCAGTAACACGAATTCACCAAAAAGCAAAACAAAAAACAGAGCTGCTGTGTTTGTGTGTGCACACTCGGGTGTAAATGTGTGTGCTTTTTAACCTTCCATCCACTATAATTAAACTTGTCCATGCCTGTTGTAATTTTCTGATTTGGAAGGCTTAAAATAAAATTTAGCTGGCTCAATCCCCAGAATGTCTAAACTTTTTTCCCAGCTCTAAGAAGAATGAGTTTTACACCCTCTGTACACATCTGTCCCCCATACTCTCGCAGTTAGCTCCCCCCTCCCCTAGCCCGCCATTAATCCCTTAGGTTTCTTCTTGCCAAAGATGTTCTGCTGTTTGATAGAACACTAATCTCCGCGAATCTCCGAGTATCAGCTTACCTGTGAACGCCCAGAAACTGTCTCCAGCCTCAGCCTCAGACCCTTTCATGTTCTCTTCATCTTTGAACAAATGCGCTGCTTTCTGTCTGAGAATGAGGCGCGCATTCTGCTGTGGTTAGGAGGGGTGTTGACCTGAAGGCCCACTGTCCCCTGTTAAGGAAAAAAAGCCAGATCAACATTCAGAATCGCTCAGTGACAAACACCAACCGGTAGAAGAACCGGGCACCCACGGGCAGGAAACTCGGGAAGCTCAGGGAGAAATCCTTTGTTAGGCCAACCTGGAGGCTTTTGCCAAATGGAATAAGCCTCAGAGAAAGAGAGCAAAGGCAGAAGGGGGCGAGCGAAACGCAACGGGGAGAGCTCCCTTTCGGCATTGATCGCCCGTCACGGTTCCACACGTTCGTAACAGGAGACAAGAGCGGATACAGAGGAAAAGCGCAAATTGACGGCCTCGGGATCCCAACTCAGGGCAATTTATTACCAGGAAAGAGGTTGAGCTGTGCAAATGGAAAAACCTAGTCCATCCCCGAATGAAGGATTTAAGCTACAGTGACCCTTCCCTGGGAAAGTGCGGTGAATTTGCCAGAACCCCACGGTGTACGGCTGAGGGGTCTGCTCTTGGACGTAGCACCAGGTCCATTTCCAGTTCTAGGGAATGACAAGGTTCTTATGCTTCAACCTAAACGACAACCGCACGAAGCCTTGTCTTTGGCTGCAGTGACATTTTTCTCTGCCCTAACTTTACGCAGGACCTCAGGCCCACCGGCGATGCGGGAGCAGTGGCGTGAGAATGCCCGGCTCCCCCCGCCTCCCGGTCACAGCAGTGCCCGTGGCCCCTTCCCGTGTCTGCGCTGCTCACCGCTGCTGAAAGCCTTGGGGTTGCTTCGATCTGAGACTAATGTTGTACTTAGACGTTTACTAATGCGGCTCAGAAAACGGGTGATCTAACAACAGTGTTCAACAGCGTTTTGATGTTTGCCAGACCGCTGGTGATCAGTCCACCACATGTATCCTTTCAGGCTCCGTAGGCTGATGGCGAGGCAGGGAAAAAGCACAATCCATCTGGGCTTTCAGAGTCTGCATGTGCTAGTGGCACGCACACCGCGCGGTGACTTCCCAGGAGCACGGCCTTGCCTGAGGGCCGGGATGCCGCCGGTGCTGTAAGGTGGGAATGACCTGCTTGTGACGTGATCCGTGGTGACAGCAAATCCCTGTCTGTAACGCATCACTCCGAAGGAGGCAAGCAGGAGAGAGGCACACTAATAGAGGGCGGGAAGGAAGAACTATTTTTGAAATGGAAATTAGAACAAGTTTAAGGTGCATTCAAGATTCTTCAGCGCTTTCCCCTCTCTTTGCTGCCTGTGATTGTGGGGAGACCACACCCAGACTACTGCCCTGCGTCGTGGGTACCTGAGTACCCCAAAAACTTGGACTGAGTTCAAAGGAGATGATTAAAGGAATGGGAGGATTGGAAATGATTGACTGATGGGAAAAGATTAAAGGAGTCAAATCAAGGAACCTGACTGGGCAATAGCTGAGGGGCGAAATGATAAAAGCTACAAATACCTGGAATGTGGACACACCACATAAGGAAAACATTCCTTGATATAAATTAGCAGAGGAACGGTCGTCTGCGAATTAGAAGAATCTTCCAAAAGTGTTCAATTAGCCAACTGATCACTGAGTAATGAAAGTAGAGGCTGGATCAGGAGGGACGTTTTACAAGCAGGAGGAATGTGTTTCCAGGAGGCATCTGGTAACGAATTCTCCGACACTTGGAAGGCACCGTGGCCTGGACAACCTATCAGAACAAAACCCCAGCAATCAAGGCTAGTTAAATCACAAATTACATTAATTACATTAATTTGTTCAATCTTCCAAAAGGGAACTGGTTACTATGGGGGAAGGGCAACAGAACCCTTCAGAAATCATAAGATTAAAAAAGCTGGGTTTAATGTCAAACAATTTGCTACGAATTATAACATGGAAATTAAATGCACAGCATCTTAGTGAACTTAATGAGGTGAGCAACAACGGCTAAGACTTCTAATGAAAAGTGAAAATAATTGGAAAAAGGCATTTCTTGAAAAAGGCAGGCTCCAGTAATGAGAACCAAGGCTGCTTTGAAGCTTTCAAACAATTCATTCTGATGACCTAAAAGGATCCCCTTTGCTTGAGGAAGTCATTTTTTACTTGTCCTCCTAAAATTCCTCATGTGACCTTGCTGATAAAAGTGTGCCAGCTTTCCAAAGACATCCTCCTCTATTCAGAATCTTAGAACAAAGATTAGAAAAATCTTAGATATAATTTACATAACTATCAACCAAGTAAAGCATCTTCAAGTGTTGGATCAAATTGCCCTTTAGGGCAATTTTTCTCCTTATTTTTAGGAAAGGTTGAGATCATAAAGAGTTTTATAGAACCTAGTGAACTAAAATAATCAAATTAGTTTAGCGTATAAGACCCAGAACTTACCTGCATACCTTTAACTTCACCTTTCTGTAATTGTGTAGAATTACAGACAAATTGGAACTTTTTTTGATAGACTTTTTCCTATGAGTTTTTATTGTACTTGAGCCCCATTTTTCTGATAAGTGGACAGTTCTCTCTGTGATAAGCTTTGGCCTTTGCCCCCATTAACTGTGTACACCCCCAATTTGCTCGGTGTTACCATTTACAAGGGCCCTCTACCCGAATTAGTAATCGTAAGCCTGCCTTAATGTGAAATTGCAAAGTCCTGTGCTGCAATAAACACCCCCAAGATTTCTTCCAGAAGCATTTAATAATCTGTTTAATCGTGCTGGCAGACACAGGTACGGTTACTTTGGGGTCTGGCTAATTTCCTCCCATTGCCACCGCTTCCTTTTCAATAAACAAGCAAACAAGCAAACAAAAAGATGTCTGGACATACGTATATTATTCTGTTGCGTGTGCAAATTTTTTTTTGTTCTCTAACTCACTACTTTGCACATGTTCCTCCCATCCTTCTTCATCTCTCCCCAAAGAAACGTATCAACCCTGCAGAGCTGAACCCCCTTCACCGAAGCGCCTGCCACCAAGAGGGGTCCATTTCCATTCGCACAGCACTGTCAGCTTCCCACGCCCAGCGCGCAGTTCCCTGTCACAGCCACAGCGGCTCCACGCACAGAGCAAGACCTAACCGTGGCAATGGCTGTCCTACGGCCTGACGTGGAAGAGGGCCCGCGGATCGGGAAAGAGGCCGCAGGGCCTGAAAGCCGAGTGGGGTCAGTGTATTGGGGAAAGTTTTCCAAGACCGCGTTCCTGGACGGGCCATCACTCACCCGGGCCGGGAAGGCCAGGGCACACGTGCGCCGCCAGGGCCTGCTAACGCCTCTCGAGTTACGGCCGCCGCTCACTGTTCTTTTTTGTGCTTCCCCAGGGAATATATTTTTATACAACAATCTTTTCTTATTACATAAAAAATCCAGTAACTTTATCAATGTATTCATTACCATCTGTGACTTGCCTAGGAGTAGTAAGAATAAACGAAGGATTTTTTTTTCCTTCATCATTTCAAAGTCATATGCCGAACACCTTGTTTTTATTACTTTTAATTAGCTTAATAATCTCCGCCTATCCTTGTTGAATAACTGCTAAGTTAATGTGTTGCCATAATGCATTTTTAAATTACTGCTTTAAAGAATTCAGCGCTGATTTTCGGTTTCCGCTCAGTGTATTAATTATCTATAAATATGTGTGAGATTTCCTTCAGCAGATTTTCACAATCTCCTTATTATCCCCATATAGACGCTTTAAAGTGCTACAACAATTCAAGGTTCAACATCCCTGTAATTTACTCAGCCTTATAATTGATATTTATAAGTTCAGCATACCGGGAAGGAAAGAGAAATATTAGCCAGCCCAACTCAAGTTCAGAGACCTTTAATTTGGATGTATGAGTCGAGATCTTGTTTTTGGAGACAAACAGGCCTTCCTGCCTTTGTGCTCAGATATGCGCCTCTCGGGACACAGTTTCTCCTTTGGAGCCAGAGGTGATTTCCCTGAGCTCATTCATTCTCGGAACAAGCTCGAGTGGAAAAGTGAACAAACTAGTTTGTGAGCTGCGTGCTGGGAGTGGACAGCTGGGCCCTCTCTAGAGCATTAACAAGGGTAGAATAAAGAAGTAAAATGCTTAAGTCCCAGCTCTGCCATTCATTTGCTATATAATGAGGAATGTGTCACTTGCTGTCACAAAACCTCTATTTACTCATCCATGCAATGGAGGTGACATAGCCCAAGATAAAGCCAAGCACTGTTGTGAGGAACTGAGAAAACACAGACCAGGTGTTTTTAAAGCAGCAAAATGCCGTGAAATGCAGAGTTGGAATGACTGATGCTACTAATCCGGGGGTTCTGTGTGGTGTGCCTAGCCAGGGCTTCCCTGAGTGCTCTTCCCTGCTCAGCAGCAGCAGCCCTGCCTGGGAAATTGTTAGTTCCTAGCAAATCCAGAGCTCTGGGCTAGGCCCAGCAACCTGTGTCTTCACAGGTCCCCCAGGTAATTCTGATGCACGCTAGTGGAAGAACCGGTACCTATCTTTCATCTGTGATCTATAAAAGTAGTTTTGGGTTTGACTTACCATCTAGAGTTAAAAAGGGAAAACAAAAAAAATGGAATAATTGGTTTTCCTTCATCTTCCACGTGCAGCTGTGGTGGGCAGTGGGTAGAAGTTGTGTCCTACAATCAGACCACCTGGGGTCAAATCTTGACTCTACTAGTTGGGTGCTTTTTGGCAAGTTACCTAATTTCCCTGTCTCAGGGGATCACCTGGCATATACCATGAAGAAAAGAGCTAATTCATAGGAAACACGTTGCCTGAGACACAGCAAGTGCTCACAACCTGTTAACTATTATTATTCCCTAGATTTTGCTTTTTGGCCAACCCGCAATAGAGTATTTGACCCCACTGGTTTCCCAACTGTTTAAATAAAATGCGAATAAGGAAAATATTATCCACTGGTTTGGATATGAGTAAATATGTACATACCCAAACTATATGTATTTCTTCTACTCAGACACAGGCAAACCCCAATGGCAAATTCACAGAATAATTCCAAATAGCCTTCCCAGCATACAAGTAGTGCAAACCCCACTTCCCTTTCATTTGTAACTCTGATCCTGCAGGTCTATAAATCCCCACTGTGCCTCTCTGGAGATGTGAGACTATTATTCTTCTGCCCAGCCTTCCAGGAACGGGAGACAGGGTGGAAGGAGAAAAAGAAAGTCAGAGCAGCTGATTATTTTTATGAACACGCACAGTCAATCTCAGGCACACAGTGGAGCTTTCCTGTAGAGAAAAGAATCTCTAAGAATTCACCATTTAAGGGAGAGCAGGTAGTCATTAATTTCATAAAAACATACAACATATATTCATTAATCTATTTGTGAGGTGCTCAGAATTTTCCAGGTGCAATGCTCATTACTGGCACTAAATGCACTGCAATTGCCAGGAGCAGACCGTGAAATAATACAAATAAATCCGCGTGCATGGAAAAAAGCCTTGGGAAATCTCCGAGACACTGCAATTAAGGCGAGAGAGACGGCCGCTCTCCTGGAGGAGAAGGGAATCAAGGGCTTTCAGTGTGGCTTCGGGAGGATTATTCACAGATCTAACGGCAAAAAGAGAAGCCCTGAGGGGGGAATGGAAAGTACAGGTTGGAACCAAAGAGGCTAGAGAGAGGATAAGGGCAGAAGAGGAATGTCAGGGTGGCGGAGGCTCCGTCAACAGCCTTCTATTCGAGCGGAGAGACGGGATGTGGTAGGAGCATCGCCCCTAATTAATCCAGCCAGCCCTCGGCTCACTAACCAGGCTGCTGCTCAGTTCATTTGTAAGCCAGCAGGTTGAAACTCAGAAAACCTTTTCCCATGGAAACGCTATTCGTGGTGGTTTGGCTTTCGGGACAGCCCACAATAGGGTACTTAACCCAAAATGAAATCGAATGGAGAACCTAATCCCTAAAAGTATGATTTCAACCGTGTCCAGCCAGCATTTTTAATGCTGTGCCTTTGGAAAAGCAGTTCAAGTTCAAAGGTGGGATGACCCATCAACCGATATCTGAGTCTTGGTCAACAGCTTAGCCCGTGTCCCCTGTGCCTAGAATGTTCTTCCCTTAGATGATCTCATGACGAGGGTCATTCTCAGGGAGGCCATTCCTAACCATCTTATTTAAAATTTTAACACCCTCCCCCCAGCGAACCGTAATTCCCTTCTCTGTTTTATTTTTCTCCATAGCACACTGTCTGACACATATACATATACACAATTATTTATTTACTTTATCGATTGACTCTCCTGTGAGGATATAAACTCAGTGAAGGCGGAGATTCTTGTCTATTTGCTCAGCAATGTACTCCCAGTGCCTAAAGCAGCATCTGACACACAGCAGACAACCAATACATATATATTGAACTTAATTATCTACTTGTTTATCTGTTTATCAATTGTAGGTTGGAGAGCTGGATTTGGAACAGGGGCTAGGTACATAGATTCTCCTGGGTCCATGGTTATACACAAGAAAAATTAAGCCTTGCCCGGCCAGGAGTGGCTCAGCGGTTGAGCATCAACCTAGGATCCAGGAGATTGTGGTTCGATTCCTGGTCAGGGCACATTCCCCGGGTTGTGGGCTCAATCCCCAGTCGGGGGCGTGCAGGAGGCAGCCGATCAATGACTCTCATCACTAATGTTTCTATCTCTCTCTCTCCCTCTCCCTTCCTCTCTCTCTACAATCACTAAAGATATATATATTTTTTAAAAAGATAAATTAAGGCTTTAAATCCATTTTCCCCAGATGCTCTGAATTAGAAAGAAAACTTTTGTGGGTTGGGAAAGCAGGGTGGGAGAAGGGCAGGGGTTGAGGAGGAGAGAATTTCAGAATTCCCCACTGTGCATGAAAGATTTCTGGCTTAGGAGTAAAAACTCATTGGTTCTTCTCTTCTCTTTGATACTTACTGAACTGTGGCCTTGGACAAGGCATTGATTCTCCGGAATCCTGTTTCTCACTCTAACAGAGATAAGATGCTCTTTGTATCCTGCAGGGCTGTTGGTGAAGATCCACTGGGTAATATATGTGAAAGTGCTCTGCAAACGATAAAGTGCATCCCTGAAATAAGAAAATAATGATGATAAACCGGTGGTTTGTACAAATAAACAGGGTGATTAAATCTGCAACGATCCGTGGTGGGATGCTGGGGCTGTATTTTTCTGAATAGCCAATCTGCAACCCTTAGCTCAATAATCTACATATAAAAAGCAAGTAGAAAGAAAGATAAAATGTTTACACAATTGATATTTCTGATAAAAGGGAAACAAGAATTTAGAAAAAATAGTCAATGACAATATGATGAAAAAAAAACATTTTTAATTGCAAAATTATATCTTAGCTCAAAGATAACTTTCTCAGAGAAGGCTTCACAGACATAGCCCTACCTGTTTGTCTTCCTATCCATCAAAAAGTTAACCTCTCCTTGTTCACAATACCCGGTTTCTTTTTCTCTAATAGCCTCTAACACAGTGGGTAATTATATGGGTAACACATATAATTTATTTGTTTGCTGAGGAGCTCTCTCCACCACCCCCGGCCTATACGTTCCACGACCACAGGACCAGTTTTGTCCTGCTTACAAATGAATATCCAGAACCTAGCACAGTACCTGCTATCTAGCCAGCACTCAATAGCTATTAGCTGTGTATCAAATTAATGTATAGGTAAATAAATGAATAAATGAACATTGGATGATAAAAGAGATGAATGCACACACAGGTGCAAACATACAGGCTTGGCGATCAGGGTTTTAACAGGCTAACTGGATCCACCTGGCAATTTCCTCGATGCATGGGATCAAAATCAAGCATAATGGTGTTGAACTCTTAGCAAAGTAAACTTCCCTGGTAAAAGAGTTAGCTGGTGCCTGCTGAGAAGAACTGGAAGGATTCTGCTCCTACTTTTCATTCAAGCTTTGTCATTGGCACAGGCACAGGCAAGTCTTGCTTGACGGGCTAAACCTGTCAGGCAAAGCCCTGCTTAATTATAGCCAGAGAACCCTGGCACACCATTCACAAGTCTGTCTTCAGACAGGTTTGTCCGACAAGGCCCAAGTATGTGTGTCTGCTCCTCTGCTCAGGCTGCTTGGGCTGCTGTGGGAGGGGCAGAGGCCCTGTGGGGATTTGAAAATGTTAGAATGAAGGCCAGCCACAGAGCTCCCTCCCTACAAATTTCCAAAAAACAGGCCTTCATGACCACCAGGCATTGATATTTAAGAGAACAATAAGGCACAGATGAAAATAAGGCCCAAGGAAAGGACCCTCGGTGGTCTCCAAAAGAGCAGATTCTACTTTTTCCGCAGTACGGCTTACTAGAAAGAACTCCGGCTCGGGAATCAGGCATCCAGTTGATGTTGGATTCATTTACTTACTGTGTTACTTACAATTTTCACCTTCGCTGTTGTAAAATGTGGATAAAGGTACCTACTTCTCAACGTCGTAAAGGTTAGAAATGTATCTGCGTAAAGATATAGTGAGAATCTGTAAATCATAGTTATTTTTGTCATTTCCTGGATTGTATGATTGTCTCATAAGTCTTGTCATGTAAAGTGCTTGCACAGAGGTATATTCCACTGGCTCAACGGTCAAGCCGGACAACCTGGGGGCTTTAAAAAAGGCTGTGCCTGGATACTACCCCCAGAGACTGGTGTAAAAAATTGGTATAAATTGATGCCTGGATTTCTGGATTTTAAAAACCTTCCCAGGTGAACCAAGTGGGCCGATAATGTCAAGGACCACTGCTCTGGCTGGAGATCTCCCAGCCCCAAAACTGACACCAAACAAAACAAGATTCTCTTCTATCCCATAAGGCACTAATACCAGGAGTCCTTTCCAACCGAAAAGCAAGCCCTTTTGTTCTACGAGTTTAAGTGGAAATGGTCTTAGAGAAATTCACTTATTTGCTATTAGGATACAAGAGTCTTTTTTTGGAGCAAGTTTTAAAAGGAGAAAATGCAATGGGGCTTCAGGAAGGGAAAGTACTCCAGAGCTATTAGCAAACACAGAACTTAGCCACGTAGAACGTTTCCCCAACCAGAATCTCTTTATTTCTTTTTAAACTTCTTAGTGATTATCCTTTTACATATGGCAATTATCTTTGGAGGTATTTTACCTGTTCTTTTATTGTAGAACCATATAATTGTTTTGGAATATAGTAGGGCATAAATAAATGAATAAAACATTTCGTAATTTTGCTAAAGCCTTGCCCTGACTTGCTTCATAAAAGTAAAAAGATCCTGCTGGACACCAGTAACTTAGACTGACTCTGAGGATATAGCAACAGTAGTAATAAAAAGCAAAAATAATCATTTCTGAGCACTTACTGTATTCCAGCCACTATTCAAAGTAGTTTGCCTGTATTAATTCATTCAGTCCTCACAACAACCCTATGAGTTAGATTATTTCCACTCTACAGATGAGAAATATGAGGCATTAACTAACTTCCTAGGGCTAGAAAGTAGAGGGTTAGGAGTCAGGTTGCCAGAGAAAATACTTGACACAGTTAAATTAGAATTTCAGACAAACAATGACTAATTTTTAGTATAACTACATGAGACATATATTAAAAAGTTACGGTCTCATGTAATATTTGAGACAGTCATACTGAAAATGAGTCATTTTTAAAATCAGAATTTCTACTTTAACTGGTTGCCTGTACTTTGATTTGCTCAACCTGGCAATTCTAATTAGGAGTCAGAGCCGTACCATCTCCCTCCAGAACATGTGATCTTAGCGCTGTGCTCCGCTCTCTCTGCCTTTAGGAAGAGTGGTCCACTTCATGGTCCTGGAGATTTGGAAACAGAAGTCTAAGCAGAATATTTGGCTGCCACATACCAGGCTCATGCTGGCTGCCAGCCTCTGCCAACAGGACCCCTCAGCCCTGCTCCCAGTTCCTAACCTAAAGCAATGACTTTGGCCCTGCTGGTACCAACATTTTAGGGTTCATTATGTCATCTTGCAGTCAATTCAGCCATGACATTCTGTCCTGGGTCTGAGAAGTGGTCCCTCATTTCCTCTTTCATCATCAGTCCACTGTGGACCCCAACATCTCTACTACACTTCTGCTTAGATGCCTATTCTGAATGTCCACTTATGTAATTTAATGCATCTGCCCCTTCTAAGATTGAGTGACTCTTACTTGCTAGGATATCCTTTTTTCATCTTGAATTTTTGTCCTTCATTGATTGCTCCAGGTCTTAGGCCCCTGCTCACCACCTTGTCCAGCTGCAAGCTACCAGCCAACCAGCCCTGGCCTGAATCCCAAGTCTGGACAACATAAACAGTCTCTTCCCCCTGGCACCTTTCTAACACATGCTTTATCCTCTTTTAGTGATTTCAATTCACTATTCTGCTGACTTGGAACTCTTTCTAAAAGTTTAGCATGCTTGGGGGTCCATAGGGGGAATGATAGAGGGATTCACAAAAGATTTGTTTATCTCCAAAGGAAAAAAATAGATGGTACCCAATAAACCCTGAAGCAAGTAGGAGGAGAGGCAAATCTATCCATATTCAAAAACTACAGGAAATTTGGGTTGAATTTTTTAATAACAAATCATGCCAGACAACCTAATTAGCATTTTGATGGTGTTACGACATAACTAGTTAATGTAGCAGTTGGTGGTAATATCCTGGATCTTTCTTTTAATGAATCATTTGATAGCATCTCATGAAATTTTTACTCACTGTTACCACTGTGTATTTTGTCGCAATTTGCTCAATGCCTCTTAATAAACATACAGACAAACAAGTTTCCCGCCCAAGGGAGCTTACAATCAACAAAAAAAAGTCAAGCAGAGAAGGGGTCCCCACAGGAAGGAAAATAAAATTCTCACTGCCGACACAGCCTGCCCTAAATTACCAAGTGCACTAGCCATATCATCAGTCATCTTCACAAACACTTATTAAATGCTAATCCGCAAGCAGTGATGTGTAAGGATCTAGCTCAAGGGAGTGAAGCAGACACGGTCTGTGCCCTGCACGAATTGACAATCCAGAGAGCTGTAGTTATAAATCGCAAAGAAAAGATTGCACCTCACTTCCATTCTCCACTCTTGCCTGGCCACTCACTGGATTCATGTAGCTGTTGCCTGTAAAATAAAGTCATTCTGTTTGCTGGGCTTGTTTTCCTCCCCATGCTTGGAACACAGGAGTTGCTCAGCAGCTTCGGAATATTTTTCCACGAAAATAAATTTGATATGCCTTTTGATTGTCCAATCTCCAGTCCTTCTATCTCTAACAATGCCTTGTTTAAAGATCTTTCATTTGGATTCTAACTTCATCTTTAACACATGTTTGCATGTACTGTGCTCCTCTTTGAAGAGCAGATTTCAAAAGAAACTACAGTGAAGTATCCTCTTTCCAATGATGCATGAAGCCTTAATGCAGTTTATCTGTGCTTCTGTGTATATAGGTGCATAACCTATGCATGAACGCTTCTATCCACAACCATGTGTTACGTGTAGTATGAATATGTAAAATAACAATCGGGATTTATTGAGTACTTCAAAATATTTACGTATTGTGCCGATATACTCATCTTCTCATTTAATCTCACAAGACCTATGGAAAAGGGAAGATTATTGTCTGCATTTCATAGATGAGAACACGAGATTACAGTGTGGTCACACAGTGAGTCTTCAAGACTGAGGTTTGAACCAACAGTCTGACTCCAGACAAAGACTCCTAACTACCGCTGTACCACTGTGATTGAAATTTTCCTCTTAAAGTCTGCATTTATAAAAATCCACCCTGGAGTCTGTGAGGCATGGAGTGCTGTCACCCACAGCAGCTTCTCTAGCCCCCCTGTCCCATCCCTGTGCCCTCGCTGTCCACAGGAAGGGCAGGGGCTCACAGCGCCTCAGCTGGGCCTGCCTTCTCCGCCACCTCCCGGGAACCCTGTGCTCAGGCTGGTGACTTTCACCTTGAGAATGCAGCCCCTCCCCTTACCTCCAATAACATTTCCAAAGAATTTTCAAACACAACACAATTTGCTTTTCTGTGCTAGTGAAGATTTATGAGGGTACGAAGTATAGACCAGCAGGCAGCTACAGCCCACATGAAAACGCCTTCACAGAGGCTGAAATCTGGTAAGGAAGCAGAGCGAGAGTCTCAAGTCAGCCTCCCATTCTGCTTCCCCAGGTTCGGATCACCCCAATTTGGGAACACAATAGTTTTCAACTTGCGAAGGTCAACTTTTGTGCTGCAATATATAATATACTTAAATATTTCTTCAGGAGCATAGCATTAGACCTCATGCGCGTTGGGTGGGAAAGGACAGGCCAGTGTCTTCCAGCTATCCTGCCCACCCGAGGTGCTCTCCAGCGCTGCATGCCCACAGCTCCAAGTGACTTATTAGAAGCAAATAGTTCATCATGCTTTTCGCTATATGATACCACAACCCTTGCCACGAGTTGATTAGACCAAGATTGTCACCTGACCCTGAGTAGCCATTTATATGCTGTCTAGTGATCCATGAATCAGCTGCTCGTGAGAATTTACCCAACAGGGTGCTTCATGCTTTCATTCTGGATAACTATTAATGAACCCAATCAGCTCTCCTCTCTCCCCCTCTCTGTCTCTCTCCCTTAGGGAATTTGCATGTGAGAAACAGGAGGAAATAGTGGCATAAAATGCATATAGAGGCAGGGGGTAGGAGTCAGAAAGAGAGAGCAGAGCTGAATCCATTTGCTAGTAGAAGCAAGAGCCATAAGCTGTTCCCATAATGGCTGCTCTTGGGAGTGGAAGCCTCAGAAGCTTGTTGCTGAGAAGGAACCAGAAAACCAGAGATAACTGTGTGACCATGCACCACCCTCACATAAGGGCCAACTTCGTAGCCATGGGACCTGTGCAGGCTGGATGGCCCTGTGCGAGGAAGGGCCCGACACATGGATTCAAGCTGTTGCCATCGTCCTGAAACTCTCCATACACTTCGAATAAGGGGTCCAGGTCTGCGTTTCGCACTGAGCCCTGTGAGTTATGCAACCGGTTCTGCTTCTTATTGTCTTTTAAGACACAGCCTTTTGGCAGATGGGATTGTTTTCTGCCTCTCCCGGTGGAAGATCTAAGCTTTGTGAGTCCTGAAGCTTGTATGATCATAAGAGCCCTCTCTAAGAAAAAAATATACAGAATTATGAATATAAAAGTAGGTTTGAAGTGATAATTTACCTAAATTAAAGATATAAATTACAACAAAAAATGCCTATTACTGAGTATCTCTTTGTTCCTTGCAACCTAAAAGAGCCCAACACACACCTGCCCATAATGATCTGCTGGTTTCTCAAAAAAAAAAAGAAAAATGCTCAAAAATACTTCAGGCTGCCTTGTAGGGTGCGCTGGCTTCCAGGAGTGGCCGACGGAGTGAGCTCGGGGGAGGAGGGCTCAGTCCAGCCTCTTGGTCTCTCCAGCTCCTTCCAGCTCCACAGCAGAAGCTTCCCTGCCCCGGCTCCCGCCGCGTGTGCGTGCGTGCGGCCCTCCCGCCTCACCCTCCTGGCTCCGGCCCTCCTAGGAACCAACTGGAAAAGTGTCCTCTTGGTTGTGCAGAATCCTGGAACTTCTTGTCTCCAGTTCTTACTGACCGGAAACGTGTTTCTCGCTCCTTACTCCCTTTGAATCGTCCTGATACTAACGCGTTTCGTTTGCAGTGATATTACATTCAACAGCTTGAGCTACTGGCTTCTATCAGACACACATACACAAGACACCAGTAATATTCTCTACTCCAGAGCATTCGAGAAGGCAAATTTTGTCACCTCCCAAACTCCACTACACCTTCCTATCTTAGAACTTGGCTTAGATGTACATTTTCTTTAAGATTGTAGGTCCGGGCTGAGAGAAGATAGAAAACCTGTTCCAATTCCATCTAGATCATGGTTCCATAAACCAATATATATGGAAGTGTGAAGCACCCTGTACTACTCAAAGTCGAAATTCAGTAAATGCTTACACTTCCTTTTCTGTTCCCTTGATTCAAAGGTACAAAATATATGGAAGATTGACATTTTAAATGTCTACTAAAGTTTCTTTTTCTGAAAAAATGTGACCTAACTTTCACCTGTAAGGCTGAGTAATGAAGTTCAAAAATACTCATTGTCTCATTTTAACTTTTTTCTCTAAGTTATTCCAAAGCATAATCCTTAATTCGAAAATGTGCATAGTAGCCTTAAATTAAATTAATTGCTAGAATTAGTCGAAATATTTCACTATCCCTTCCCACTATATTATAGTGTGCTGGTTTTAAAGCAGTTAATAGTTCTAGAAAATAATGTATTAGCAGTCAAAAATATGAATCAATGATATTACCTTAATACTATTTCAGAAGCAACCAGAACGGTTCAATTAATAACATCCTATTATTTTATTATTGCATAAGAATTTATAGCTGTGCTGACACCACATCAGGACTAATTCCCCCTTTTATTGGACATTGTTGGACAATGCACGGCAGGGCCTTCTTCATTGTCCCTGGGGAGCCCCACAGTGACCCCAGCAAGTTCACTTGCTTAACCCTCGCCCGGTAGCACATTATTCTTTTGTCTCTCCAGGTTCACACAAAGTTCATGCATAAAAATACCTGCCTAAACCAGAGGTCACCTAATCAACAAGGTAACATTTGAAGACTTAAACTTAAATCCAACTTGTATTTGATAAGAAATATATTACGGGCTTTCTATCAGCAACAAACTTGAACAGGGTGATCTATCTTTAGATTTATGCTTTTGAACATTGACAAAGGCTGCTTTTGTCTGGCCTTACTGAGCCTGAATTTGCTAACCTATAGGCCAAAGGTATGTGGAGAGATGGCTTCAATGGGTTATAAATTGAAGAAAGAATTATATTCAGGGCTTCTTTCTCAGCAAGAGGGTTTGGTAAAGTTTTGGGTCTCAATAGATTGAAAAGCTTAGCCCAATGGCTTTACACTGTGAGGTAAAATTTAGATTTTTATCTCTGATTGCATCTGGATCTATAATAGCTACCTGGGGTTCAAGCAGCTGATAACAAAAGCAGGTCATCCCAGCCACCTATTCACTGAAATGTTTACTGAGTGCCCAATACACACTAGACACGACTTTGCATACCGGTGATATGGCATGAAACAAGGCTTTAGTCTCCAGAGATCATACTTCAGTCCTTTTGCTGACCCATTGACACAGTTTACAGGGCATTGACCCTGCCTTAGCCAGAGGCAGAGTGAACAAAGTGTAGATCCTATAATCTTTAGTGTCCCTTGTCCCTAGTTTTAGAGGAGTCTTTTTTTAAAATTAAGTTTATAAACCATTTATGTTCCACACCGTCCAAAGTATTTTTTATCTTAGAATATAGTAATAGCCACTATTGAATCATTATATTACTTTAAGTATTTAATAAAGTTTTATTCATGGAAAAGAATGAAATTGCACATGTGTCATTTACCTAAAACAAAATCAGAAATCTAAGAGAAGACATGTAGAAAATATTGTGCTCAGCTCTACCAACAAAGATTCTTTCTTTCTACTCTTTCTTTTGGTTCTTAGTTGGTCACTTTCAGGAAAATAAATCCATGTGTTTAAAAAAAAATTAGACAAGTACATATAGGATAACATGTTGAAGCTAGAAAGGACCTTGTGAATCATCAATCCAAAACTTTCAATTAGCCTGTGAAAATGGTCTTTGCCTGTGCTTCTTCTGCTCCTAGGACAGCCTCCCTCCCCTCCTTCACCCAGCTAAATCCGAGTCATCAGCCAGCACTGGCCCCCAGCATCACCTCCTCCAACACCAAGGCTAATCCCAGGGCCCTTTGCTGTGCCCCACTCATCCTGTGTGCATCTCCACCAAAGCAGAGATATTATTGGACTGAAATTATTTGTTCATGTATCTCTTTTTCTACACTAAAGTCTTTTAATGGCAGGAACCACATCTCTTTGTTCATCCCTACAGAAGGGACCAATGTATGCACAGTCCTTACAGTACCTGTGAACTGAAGTGACCTGCTCAGATTTACAGGGTAAATTACCAGCAGATCCAGGACTAAGACACAGCTCTCCTAACTCATGGTCTTGGGTTCTTTCTCCAACACCACACAAAGGAATATGTGGAAGGAAATGGCTTATAAATAGAAAAAAGGAGCCTTGAACAATTTTCTTTAGGCCAAATTAATGAAAATCAATGGGTGCTTTTCCCCAAGAGTCTGTGCCACCCACCTGATCCCATGACTAGTCTTCAGTTGCTTAAGATGAGGAGCCTCGGTTCCAATGAAAGAAAGGGAGAGGAGGTCAGTATTTGCTGAGCACCTGCTATGTGCCAGGAACTCTCACACATAATCTCATTCAAAGCAGAGTTTCTGTGGAATCCTATATCCTGATTTGTTTTGTTATCATCTACCAAAAGTGTTTGGGAGATCCAAGTTTCTTGGTAGAGAAGAGAAGGGACAATAGCCTGATAACCTGCTAGAGGGTTAGGTTAAAAATGATGGAGCTGAGATAGATGAAGATGGGAAGCCCATCAAACTGTCCAGGACAGCCAAGTCGACCATGAGATATAGCCCGTCAAACTTCACCTGGTTTACAGGACCTTAAATAAATAACAAGAAGTCTTGAAGCAACTGGTAATAGTGTCAGTTCAGACAGCCTGTATCTCTGTATTCTCCCGGCTTTTTCTTCTTGTTAATTAATTCATAATTTTAGGATAGCCACCCTGGTGCCAGGTGTCTCAGCTTATTCAAAAGGAAAGTACCAGCCACTTTTGTGCCTTTTATCAGGAAATACACAGTCTAGGACACCCTGCCCTCCAATTAGGTTCTTTTTCTATATCATTGGTCAGAACAATGCCACATGCTCACCTCCGGCTGCATGGGAAGGTGGAGAGTGAAGAGGGAATAGCTGTTGAGTTAACCAACAAACTGTATGTGTCAGAGGCTGCAGTGAATTGAGGCTGGAGAAACTTAGGAAGACTGCAAGTTTCTAAAAGGGAATATTTACAATTTCCTTTTTTTGTGCCCTGAGCACACAGCAGGAACTTAATAAATGATGTACCAGTAACTAGATGGATGAACAGAGCGTGAAACTAAGAAAAGCGAAACATAGATGTTTGAGAGGAACTGGACGTACAATCGGAATAAAACCAGCTTGAGGAACGGCACTGCTAATGGAGGTGTTCAGAGTTGGCGGGAGAGTAAAAGCTCCCGGGTCAGATTCCATCATGACACAGCTTTGCTTTTCCACCAGTTTCCTGTGCCATCAGAAACCATCTCTGCCGTTCACCAAAAGCAACAAAAGAGAGAGAGAGAAAGCAATAGTAACACCTGAAAACATGCGTTCTATTTTTGCAGGCCCCCCTCAGTAAAATTTGAACTGTTTTATTAGGTAGATATTGAACCAGTCAGAAGTTTCTAGAAAACCGGAGGGCACATTTTCAAGTATTGTTCCCTCTGTTCCCTCTCTCCAGCCCGCATGGACCCGGTGATTATGAGCATGCACATTTTCTTTGATTTTAAATCTTGGTTCTTTGTATCCTGGCTATAAAGAAATGTGTTTAATTGGGGGAGAGTGAACAGATGGAGGGAGGAAATTTATTAACTCATTTTCCCACCTCATTGATTGAGCCCATCGTAAAGGTTACAAAACTCATGGTTCCTTTTCATGCTCTAGAATCTGATCGTGTAAGATCCTGAGCAGTTTAGGAGTTCCTGAAGCAAAGCTATTTCATTATTACTGTAGCCAGCATGACCCACATCTCCAGCCTGAGGAACAAACACAGAGCACCTTTTGTTATTTTTCCCAAATTTACTTGTTCTGCCCCAAGCTTGGCTATGTTGGTCAAGTCACTTCATCTCTCTTCCTCGCTCTTTCGTCACATCTCAGACAGTGGTTATCTTATATTTCCTGCCTAACTTCTAGCATGTTACAAAACTGATGAGCTAGCAGATGTTGTGGTGCTAGAAAAAATTTTAAGTTATTTCAATAACAATATAATGTGATCATCAATATGATCTTAAAGCTCTAAGGAAACTCTTCCACTGAAACATTAAAATGAGTATGGAAGAGGTCTTGTTTCTAAGAACATACTTTGCTTAAAACAGGAAACCACCTTTCTAACAGTAAGAGCCCTAAAGATTTCATCATTATAACTTTTTTTCTGGAATCAAAACTGCCTTCCCTACTCACCCTGAAGCCACTTCAATAAAGTCTCTTCCTAGTGGGCACTCAGAGGAAGGAATATATACATTTGTTTGATGTATATATTTAATTTTGTGTACATTTTTTGCACCTCATCTGCAAATCCCATGTTCTATATTTACCTTGAAACCTTCTAAACTCCTACCTGTAAACCTACTGCTTCTAAGTAAAAAGGACTCATGGACCCAAAGGAAGTTTTTTCCTAGAACAGTGAGATAGTAAATAAAAATCAAGGTCAAGGCCAAGGTTTAATATCATTCTATCGTCTTCAACCTGAACTTTATAGTAAAGGAAAAATGCTGGACTGATTTTCTTTCCTCCTGATGACTTCATTGCTGGGATGAAAATTTAACATCTTTGCTTTGAAAAGAATGAACGCTTTAGAACCAATTTTCTCTAAATCATTTTTCAAGATTTCCTATTACTTCATCTAAAGCTGCTTTCCATTAATAATTCCTCAGTACAAAGCATCTAGACACACAGACACCATAATTAGGGGGATTTCAATTACCTTTGTGAGGAGGCAGGTAATTGACAATCTAATTAGTCTCATTTCAATTACCATTTTTCTCTTCATTAGAGCAGTTAGAGTGGTGAAGGTCTGTAAAAACATTTCAAGTCCACAGCATTTTCAAGCTAGATTTCATAAAGATTAAGGCTGGACCTTTCCAAGACCAAGGGAGCACAAGCAGGAGGAAGGCAGTGTCCAAGGCAGCTGTTCTGTGCAAGAACCAGACAAGCATATTGGAAGTTCATCAAGCAAAGATATGATTTCAAAACCCTGGAGTGGAAGCTGGCAAGTGACTCAGATAGGACTCACTCATTGCCCAAAGGAGAGGTTATTTGATATGTGCATTATTCAGTGAATTAATAGTCTTATTTGTGGAGTGCTTGCTATGGATCAGAGACCACATAAGCACCCGATGTGCAGTATTCTCTCACTTTCATGCAATCATCAACTCTCTGAGGTTATATTACCATCACCATTTTCCAGATGAGGAAACTAAACAGCGAAGAATAAGCAGTTTTCTGCCTCCAGACAAATATTCTGACCCTGGGTCCCATGTTCTAAAGTTTGGCATTCATTTCATGACCCGTAGAGGAGAACTTTGCTTTGGATTTCAACAGACCAGGGGGGCAACCTACCAACTCTTCTACCTACCAACTGTCTCCCCCCAACTTCCTGTGGACCTTGAGTGATAGTGATGTGTAAATGCAGGTTCACTGACTGTAACAAATGTATCACTCTGGTGCTGGATGTTGATAGTGGGGGAGGTTGTTCATGTGGGGGAGCAGGGCCTCTATGGGAACTTTCTGTACATTCCACTCAATTTTGCTGTCAACCTAAAACTGTCTTAGAAAAGTGTATTAAAAATATAAAAATGTCAAGGCCAATGGAGATATGGAGCCTCTTAGAAGAAATTCTAAGATTAATCTGAGTCTGTACAGCCTCTTGTCTGAGCCCTGCTCTTTGATTGGGTGCATCTTGTTCCCAACCATCCAGCACCCTAAGTGCCCCCCTCCCATGCGGCAGCCTCTCTGTGCTTCACAGTTTCTCTTCCCCTTCCCATGAAGACTTTTCTGAATCTTCCAAGGCAACTTAAAGAAAAGTTGACATTTATAATAGTAATAGATCTTTACTCAATGTATATGGCTGTCAGGAACATATTAATCTATTTCTGAAAAAGGGCTTAATCCACAGGACATCAGGACCCTTGGCCATAGATTATAAGAAGATAGTCTTAAAAACAGGGAAACCAAGTCATCAAGCTTCTGGGCCAGTGCTGTGAAAGAGAAATGTAACAAAGACCAGAAATGCAAATCATATACATAAATTTAAATTTTCTAAGGTAAAATTAATTTTTAAATAGTATCTAAAATAGTATCTTTTTAATGTGTGAACAATATACACATTATTATTGAGATATTTCACACTTTCCCTTAGGTCCAAGTGTCTGAAATTTGGTGTGTATTTTACAGCTTCTCAGTTTGGACCAGCCACATTTCAAGTGCTTAAGAGCCAGCTGAGGCTGGTGCCTACATATTGGACAGTGCAGGCCTGAGACTGGACTTTCATGCCTATGTAATAAAGATAACAATTCCTGGCATGGAAGGTGATGGTGAAGGTTAGATAGAATGTATACTAAGTACCACAGAATAAATGCTACAAAAGGGTATTAGTATTCGCACTGTGCAGACACCAAGTCACACATCCGTTTCCCTAGATCACGCTTTCTGCAGGAGCAGGTAGGTCTGGAAGATTTCACACAAAAAGGCAGAAGAAGCCCAGCATCTGGCAGAGCAATTTCACATCCAGATGAGGCATCTTTGATGCTCTGTAACCATCATTTTCTAAAAGTCCTTCGTGCTCAACCCTTCTACTTAGTTTCTCACCTAACCTTTTAGATTCTCTGGCTTAGGTGGCTTGTCTTGTGAAATAAGGTTATTTGGGGGGGACTTTCACTATGATATTCAACTTGACTGATCTGGATGGTTCAACTTTGTAAGTGTTCAGTTCTCTTCTGTAGGATGGCTCCCCGGATATCTGGACTTGGACTGAAAACCTAGAGTCCTGAATGTCTTGACACTGCATCTGCTCAATCCTACAACCGCCCGTAGGAATCAGAACTCCTGGGGTTCTGATCAGCTCAGAACACGGAGTTACCAGGGTAACACTATCCGGGTGGCAAAAATGTTCTGTGGACTAGAAATACTGGCATCACTCATATTACTCCATATAGGTCCCTGCTTATTTTAACTATCGTGAGTTTTGTTCTAATTGTAATAAAAACTCTCACCACAGGCTTGAGCCCTTTGAATTTCATCGGAAATTTTTTTTAAAAGCAGCCTGGGTATTTATTTGTTTACATAGTTCATACACTTCCATTCCTAAATTTTTGACAGTCTTTTTATTACTCCCACAAGCAGAAAAAGAGGCCGCCAGAGTAGCATGCATTTTGAACTTCTTTATTTATACTTCTAAAGTGCCATCCTGTTTATCATAACAGTCATGAATAGCAGAGGAATGTGAGTTACGAGAGAGAGCTAAGATAAAAAGAGGCTTTCGATACTGGGGGAGCTATTAGAAGATAAAGCCAAGGTTCAGAGGAGGCAAGATTAGGGTTGAGAAGCCCACAGTGGTATCTACAGGAAGTCAGAAAGGCAGGTACTCGAGGGGATGATTAACTAACATTGACTAGTCTGCGTCTCAGGGGCACTTCAATCAGTTTTGTTTGGTTCTTATGCTGTTACTGCTTTTGAGATGCTCTAGATTGTTCTCAGTAGACTCTACATGTAAAGAGCACAAACATTCTTTACCAGGTTGTTCTTTGAGTGATAAGCACATATCAGAAGTTGTTCGCCAGACCTGAGGGACTGTTGTTCCTATTAATGTATCTTTGTGGCTCTGATGATAATAACCCCAGGGTTCGAGTAACGGGAGATCTCTGGCCACCCTCTTGACTGAAAGACAAGGACAGAGCTAGATGATGTCTCCATGCGGAGGCTTGAAGTTGGCTAAGATCGAGCTGTGATCTCTGCTACAGAAGACTTTCCAGACTTTCAAAGGATCAGCGTGGATCTTCAACTACTGACCACGGCTCGAGCCAAGACCACTTACTGCTGAACTAGTGCAGTTCCTTGCTAAAGTACAGTCCCAGAACTCCCACCTAGCGGGTGTGAGATTTCCATGAGCTTTTTAGAATGTGCTGTATATTAGTTTTCAAATGTGATTGAGCCAGAGACTCTCTTCCCTTTAGAAATACTTTAAAAGGGGAAGAACAAAAAGAACAAATCTATCCCACCAACAAAAAGACAATGTTCAGTTAACCTTGTTCCTTCAAATGCCGAGGGCTCTTTGGTTCACCAGCTGTCATACTTTGCTCCCTCAGAGCACAAAAGCCTTCTTTGAGGTTCAGAGGTTGAATTTTATCTGTCTCCCCAGAGATGGAGGGTTACTCTCCCCAGCATAGGAGGGTTCTGGAGCACTGTTGTTGGCTTCCTTTGAGAGGGGCTTTGTTTTCTAATGAATGGGTTGCGAAATAAGTTCCGAGGCTCCTTAGGAGACAGAGAAGCCTGCCTTGTCTTCCCAATGTCAACAGCATCTGTCTGCTGCACATCAAAGCAAAACCAACACCTAAGCAAATCAATCCATCTCTACAACTTCTGTAAAACATTAACTCCCCAAAGCGAGGGAGAAAACAGGACTGGTGGTGGTGTGACTCACACTTTGGGTAAAGAAAAACAGTGCTTGGTTTGCAGCCTGTTAAAATTATTTTCAGGTGGCACATTCTTTCTATTGTTAAAACTAGACCATTGGCTAAGATCAACTTTTGGTTAAGTTAAAGATGCAACCTTTCAAAGTCACGCTTGGAATGAACTTCGATTAGAAAAATTCAAGTAAAAATATGTAGTTTTCTAGGTAGAATTTTGTACCATTAGGCCTCTTATCACGAGGAGATTCATGTACTCAAGTATTTTGTTTTCTAAATTCAATGATAACCTATCTATAGAGCTATATAGATATATATAGAACTAATAACATATATAGAGAACTAATGATGGGAAAAATCATATTGGGAAAATAAAGAGAAGGAAACCTATGGTGCTTCTTCAAGTTCACTTTGCAGAGATTTCTGCAATTAAAAGTCACGGAAACTAAAAAAAAAAAAAAAAAAAAGACCACTCACTTGTCATTCCCAGTGGGACTGGAAGATACTTAGAAATTGAAATGTTGGGCTGCTTTAATCAAGGCTGCAATCTCCTATTTCAAGCTGTCATTAATAGACTAGATCTATTGAGCCCAACACTTAAACTGTGTTTAATATTTCCCAATCAAATACATTTTGGCCATAGTTATAGCTGCCAACTATGAAGTAGATTAGATTGCTCTGTTTTGATAGCTGAAATAACAGGAACCAAACATGAGAAATCAATAGCTATTTTGCTCATTTCATCAACCATGTGACTCCTCAATTGTTCAGCTATTGCCAATTATCACAGTTGAAAGAAAACTGAAATCCCCATAGAACAGTTGCTTCCAGACGATCATGTAGGGCAAGTTCAATTTTTTCTATACCTGCTTCTGTAAAATGTGAGGCATATGGCACCATTTCCTGTTTCAGGGAACATATTGAGGGTGCCCTTCATCAAGCTTTCTAACAAAAGTTTTCAGAGCTTGCCTAGGGCTTTATCCAGTTTGCCCTTTATTATAGAGAAAAAATATTTACCAGTAGGCCAAAGATGATTAAATATCTTAGGCTTTGCTTTATTTTTTGAATAATAAGCATCTGTGTTATTGTTATTCTTTTCCTGTTTTCTATGTTTCAGTTCTTTTGCTTCAAGGTTG
Organism: Miniopterus natalensis; assembly: GCF_054644295.1. Classification (NCBI taxonomy): domain Eukaryota; kingdom Metazoa; phylum Chordata; class Mammalia; order Chiroptera; family Miniopteridae; genus Miniopterus; species Miniopterus natalensis. Next base: position 9,993,238 of record NC_142088.1, on the reverse strand, counting down.
CTTTGTGAACTTGGGGAATGGCAGCTCTCCTGCTAAACTATAGGTGTGAGGAGAAACAGACCATTTCTTACTTGTCTCCTATTGATCAGCAAGCCTGACACAGCACCTTGAACTCAGAGGGCAGTCCAATTTTTGTTAGATGATTGGATGGATTTTCCACCAGGACGGGTTTTCACCAGAGAATTCCAACTAATTTAAAAAGTAAGAATGATGGTGTTTGGCTAATTGAGTAACTATAGGATTATCCACGATGAATAGCTCTCCCCAAATTAAATCACAGGAGAGACTTCTCATTTCCTGTAAGAACAGAGAGCAAGACGTGAGGGCGCCCCAAAGCACCGCAGCTTATTACATTTACATACTACATTGAAATAATTCAGGTATCCTTCCTCCGCAACTGGTCCTGTAAACTCGGTACTTTGGGAAGCCTTTAACCATGGATGAGAATTATCCCTAGACGACTGTTTGACTCTCTCTCATTTTAAACAATGTAAAAATATCCACGTGACCACACTGGTAACAAATCTCCGTAATTATATCATTCACAGTCAGTTGTAGAAACTACAGGCGTATCAGTGAAGGGAAGGCCAAGAAAAGCCCCATAAACATACAGCCGTCTGTGTTGATGGGGAATTCTGCAGTTCCACCGTTTTACAAGCTTTCACCCACGATTCTGCCCTATGGTATCAGCATCTAATACAAGCAGTAATAAACATTAATACAGTTAACACTTACCTATCAAACTAGAACTTTAGCATCGGAAGAGTTCTGATAATTCCTAAAGTTATAAAAAACTGTTCCTGGTTACACACAATCCTTGAGTGCATTCGACTTAGCAACCTTCTGTTTATTTTATTGCCTTTCAAAAAGTAGTAGTAGCTATGAAGGATCATTCTAAGAATATTCTGCGTGATGCCTAGTCTGTACTGAAGCCCTGTGCTCTGCGCTGGAGATGCGGGATTGCGTGCAATGGACCAGGTTTCTACACGCGGGGCTTACGGTCCAGCAGGGACAGACTGGCAGCCAAAGCACAAGAAGTCACGCTAAGGGGGTGCTCAGTGCTCCACAGCGAGAAACGGGGGGTGAGAAGAGAGTGGGGCAGTGGGGACAAACGTCAGCCTTCGGAAAGACCTCCCTTAGGGTGCCACCTACCTTGGAACAGACTTTGGGAAAGGCTGCCTTGCAAGCTACCTTTAAAAAATGCTCCAGATGCATCCTTTAAAGTGAAGGTCAGCCCTGGTTGCAAAGCTCTGTGACTCAGTGCAGGACAGAGCCTGTTCTGGGTGGAGAGAGCACCAGGAGCCCAGCAACATCAGAAGTGCTGCATTCCAAGTTTGAGGGGAGTGCTTGAAATTGAGTTTCCTGAAGTCCTAATGCTCCTTACCCCACGGCCTTATGTACAATGGCCTTCCCCTTCCTCCCACCTACCCAAACCCATTAATGCTTAGGCGAGTTCCAACTCCCTCACGTGAAGCATCACTGAAGGCTCAAATAGCCCCCCTTGTACTATAGCTGTTGTGTGTTACTCTTGCCTTTAAAACTATTTTTAAACTCCTCTATAGATGTCCCTGCTGCATCTCCTAGGAGGGTTAGCAAAATATTCTGCAAAGGACCAAATTGTAAATATTTGGGTTGAGTGGGCCACATGTGCTCTACGCTGCAAAACTGTCTTTGTTTTCTTAACAACCCTTTAAAGATGCAAGAGCTCATTCTTAGCTCAAGGACGGCCTCTGGACTGGAGGTGGGCCAGGGCCATAGTTTGCTGGCCTCGTCTAGATTATTTTAGAGCAATCTCTGCGACAGGCAGTTTTCTGAGACTGAGGTTTACTTAGGCAAAAATTCAGGACACACACACTCTGAGACACACAGTTGCACACTCACACACACGTTATGGGAGAATTTCATGTGAAGAAACAGATGGCACAGTGGTTCTCCACCCCGGCTATACATCAGAATCATCTGAGAAACTTTTTAAAAATATCCATGCTCAGGCCCCACAACAAACTAATTGAATCAGAATGTCTGGATGGGAGCCCAGGCCCGTGTTTTTTAAAGCTCTCCAGGTAATTCTATTTTGTAGCTTAGTTAAAAACGAATGTTTAAGAGCTATGGTTCTCAAACATTAGTTTCCTTCAGAATTACCTGGGGGCTGTTAAAACTCGTATTGATGCCCCACCTCCAGAGTTTCTGATTCAGTAGGTCTGGGATGAGCTCCTGTGGTTTGTTTTTTCTAACAACTTTCCAGGTTTTATTGATCCTGCTGGTCTGGGGACCACACTTTGAGAATCAATGTTATAGAGAATGAAAAAGTGATCCAGGTGAGAGCTTTCCTGTAGGTGAAATTATTTGGGTTACTTTTGTTGGTTGATGAGTTAGCTGGTATTGTTTTGTTTTGTTTTGTTTTCTGTAACTTAGAAGTCCCTAGGGCTCCGGTAAAAAAGTTAAGAGAGCAAGTTGAAGGCAGGGATCATGGGAAGGCATAGAATAAATTCTTAACAAATATTTGTTTAATTTAAGACAAGGTACAGGCTAACAGAGCAGGAGAGGTAAGTGGCTTTGCTCTCTTGGTGGAGAAAGAAGAAATCTTGAGTAAATAGCAAAGACATTTCAAAGGCTGCTTTGACCATATCTCCCCATAACATAGAGAATGCCCACATTGAAGAAAACCTACCAAAGCCAACAATAGCAGTCAGAAGATTTGGTGGACTCCATACTCAGGCCCAATATCTGGGGAGCCCATTCAAAAGAGAAAATACACCAACCTTCAGGAAAGTCAATGCCGTGAGCTCTGGCGAAAGTGCATTCTCTGTTGAATGTTCAGGGAGGTTCTATGTCATGTAGACTTTATTTAAGAAGTAGAGAATCTCAGGTTTGCTACATTTTAGACACTCCTCTCATCATCCCCTGCAAGAGAACCTTATTATTTAAAGCGTGGTCCCTGGACCAGCTGCCTTGCTATCACTGAGGAGCTGGTTAAAACCAGGGCCTCATTGTGATATAAGTAGACCATAGGTGCTTTTGCCTTCCTGGGTCCCTTTCTCAATAAAAAAGAAAAAAATTGAAAAGTATATTTTTATGATTATATTAATATTATACATTACAACTTTTTCTTCAACCTAAAAGTTTAGTTTTTTTTCTTCATATTTTAAAATAAATTAAAACATTGTCTTGGGCCCCTAAGATTGTGTCTAATGCACACGTCAGTACTGGTGAGAAACATGGAATCTTAGGCTCAGCCTCAGAGTTGCCAAATTAGAATTCACATTTTAACAAAATCTCCAAGTGACTCAACTCTAATTAAAGTTTTAGAAGTACCGTGTAAAGTTTGCTATAGCTTAACAAACAAACAAGAAGTAATTCTATTTTTTTTTCATACTTTCTGAATCCTAAAACTATGTTGCCGTGTTCTCTGTGCTACATAGTCAGCTGTGTGTCTCCAGAATCCCCACTGGCCTTGGGGCTGTGCTGCCAAAAATTACAGAATTTTACATCAGGGTGAACATGGAGAATATAAGGAGAATTATATCTTCTAATCCTTTAAAATCACTGAGCAGTTGTAGACGTATGAGATTCTAGCAGCCACTCAATATTTCTGACTGCCTAGAATAGTTCACAGAGACTACTTGGAGTCCTACCACTATTTTCTGATAATACTGGTGATTATGAACATTATTACATGATAACACTGGTGATTATGGATGTATCAATTGAGGCACCCATTCCTCACTGACCAAAGAATGAACTAGTGTTATGCTATATAGATCTAGGCATTTTTACTCTATTTTTCCAAAAACATTTATGTATAGAATGTAAAAACTGTTCATTTGTGTTGAAATATTGCTTTACAAACACTTTCAGCAGTGAAATTACTTTAAAATTTTAAATATAAAAAAAATACATATTCAAAATGGGTCCTAGACCTAAATGTAAAACACAAAACTACAAAACTTGTAGAAGGTGGAACAGAAGTGAATCTAGGTGACTTTGGATTTGATGATCACTTTTCAGGTATAAAACCAAAAGAGAAAATTGATAAGTTAGACTTTATTAAAATGTAAAACTTCTGTTCTATAAAAGACACTATTAAAAGAACAAAAAGAAAAGTCACAGACTTGGAGAAAGTATTCAAAAAACACTTATGATAAAGAACCATTATCTGAAATACACAAGAACTCTTAGCATTCAACAGCAATCAGAAAATAAACAACCTAATTTTAAAGTGAGTAAAATATCTGGACACCTCACTGAAGAAGACATACAGATAGTAAATAAACTAAACATGTGAAAAGGTGTCCAACAGTATATGTCATTAGGAAATTGCAAATTAGAACAAGAAGAAGATACGACTACACACCTATTAGAATGACTAACATCCAAAATGCTGGCAACACCGCATGCTGACTAAGATGTGGAACGACAGGCGCTCTCATTCATTGCTGATGGAAATGCAAAGTGGCACAGCCACTTTGGAAGACACTGTGGTATTCTCTTACGAAGCTAAACATAGTTTTGCCATGTAATCCACTAATAGCCCTTCTAGATAGTTATTCAAATGAATTGAAAATAATGTCCACCATGACAAGTGGCATTAAGCATGTCAAAATCCTTAGACGTATACAACACAAAGAGTGAACCCTAATGGAAACTATGAACCTCAGTTAATAATAACGTATTGGGATTGGTTCATCAGTTCTAACAAATATATCACACTGATGCCAACTATGCGGGAAGATGTTAATAATGTGGAGACGTGAATATAAGGGGAAACTGTGGGCCTTACGAGAGAGAGCATATGGGAGCTCGGTTCTTTCTGCTCAATTTTCTATAAACCTAAAACAGCTCTAAAAAATAAAATTCATTCATTAAAAAAATAATACATGACAGGGGAACAGAAGGCTCAGAATCAACACCCACCAACCCCCAGTTTCTTTCAGAAGCCATCACTCCATAGGGGCTACTGAACTCATCAAACTTTTTATAGCAAAACCAAGTGAAGATGACCTTAACTGAGGCCTAGACTTCATTCTTGACAACCTCTGGGCCTGGACCACATACACAATTATTGTGCAAGAAAACCTGGATGAATTGAGCAAGAGAAATCACAGCCACTATCCACTAGAAAATACATTAACTATTTTGCATTATTTTATTTAATTTTCACAATAATCTGTGACATGTGTTGTAATATAACCCTCTTAGGGGGAAAAACACATAGAGAGCATGCAATTTGCTAAGTTACACAGAAATTTATTGTGAGAGTCAAGTTTCAAGCTCTGACATATTGCATACTAATGCTTATGCTCTTTCCAGAACTTTTTTCTCAGTTCTGTGGGGATGCCCCTTAGTTATAACCCCTGGAGGTTTTGTGGGTTATTTTACATTAGTACAATCTAATTCAAATTTTTTCCAACAAAATATTAACACGTCTTCTCATCACTAACATGAACACTCTCATCATAACTGGCCTGTTCAAACATGCCCCTACTCCAGTCAGACATAACCTACATCTTGTCATTTTAAGGTGTGGGTGGCCGCAGCTATCATGGGAGCAAGTTACGGTCAAGATTAAAACAAGTCAAAGGTATTCTTTTTCTGGGGAACCAAATGGTAGCATACTTTCAAGGAAAGAAGTGGGTAAAGAAATCAGGCAGTAATATCTAAAATGTAAGCAAAAAACAACAACCCAGAGATCAAGAGATTCCCCCCTGCAGCATCAGATGAACAATCCGGGAATAAATAGAGATAGAGCAAGCTGAAGACAGAACTCAAACCAGCAGGGAGATACGCTGAGCTGACGTGAGCTCCTGAACTGCCTCATCCCTGGAGCTTTATATGCTTCCTGGGAAGAGCCGATTGAAGGGTTGAAATATCTGAGACTCACCAGGCTGAAGTGAACACACGGAGAGGAGGTTCGGTCCTATGATTTTATTTTCCCAGTAACAGCAGCAATGACATATTTTAAGATGTAACTATGTGCTAAACACTATACCAAATTATAATAATCTCATCTGGTGGTCAGAGACCCAGTGGAAAAGACAGCACTATCTCCATTACACAGATGAGAACAGTGTGGCTGCAAAAGCTTAAACCACTTTCCAGGTGGTTAGCATGAGCAGGGACTCAGCTGCAAATTCTGCTGATTCCGAAATCAGGGATCTCAGCCACTAAAACGTGCAACCTTTCTACTAAATATTGGGTGGTGATAAACGACTACTCTCTTACACTTTTTAAAGATCTTTTTTATTTATTTTGACAATATTAATACCCATAGTTAAAATGAGATGAAGCTTTCAGATGGCAGAAAGCATGGTAGGGTTACACCAGGCTAGTTACAACTTTATGTGGTACAACAGAGACCCTGTAGGCCTTGCCAACCCCTCTGGGAGCCCACCAGACCTCATCTTGTTCCACTTCTGTGCCCCTACCACCAAGTACCTTGCCTGGAACTTAGTGTTTAACAGATTTTGATAAAGAAACAATAAGGGGTAGATGAGTGGATAAAAAAGCTGTGGGACATATACACACATGGAATACTACGCAGCTATAAAGAAGGATTTCATACCCTTTGGGACAGTATGGATGGATCTGGAGAATATCATGCTGAGTGAAATAAGCCAGGCAGAGAAAGACAAACACCACATGATCTCGCTTACATGTGGAATCTAAAGAACTTGATAAACTGATAAACAGAATAGATTCAATGACATGGAAGCACAGATGAGACTGACGAATGTCAGAGGGAAGGAGGAGGGTGGGTGGGTGGAGGGGGAGAGAGTAACCAAAGAATTTATATGCATATATGCACAACCCAAGGACACGGACAATGGTGGGGAGAGGGACTGGGGAAGGGGGTGGGACGGGGTGGAACGGGTCATTGGGAAGATAAAGGGACATTTGTAATATTTTAAATTAAAAAAAAATTAGAAAAGAAAAGAAACAATAAGGGTACGTTATTAGCATTATAGTTAAGAGAATGAACTCAATGTCAAACGTACTTCTGTTCAAACCCTTGTTCTGCCTGCCACTTATTCACTGTATGAATTTGGTCAAGTTACACAACCCCACGGAGCTTTAATTTCCTTGTCGATAACATGTATCATCATAATACCTACCTCACATTACTGGGATTATGAAAATGAGATTAGAGATTTCCTCCTGGACGGAAAGTAATAAATAATAACTCCTTCATCTTCTATTTTATGTAACCTGTTGTTTGAAAGATTAAAAAAACACTATCAATCAAACTTTTCCATTAGATAGACTAGAGATTACAATAGTTTCAACATGAAAACATACTTCTGTGATTGATATTAACATATCTATCTTATTTAAAGTATTAATTTTGGAATGCAGTAGATGATTTTCTCAATGAACGTTAAACTATTTAAGTAGCAAAGGTAATCTTTTTGGCAAATTAAAATTCCCGTCTCCCAAATCTGGTATCTCTCCACCCTTTGAGTTCCCCCCGATCCTCAGCACTTCAGGTTGCGGCCATTCTATGAAATTCGCAGCAAAACGGGGCTCTGATTTGTCAGTTACACTTCACAGATAGGGGGGCGCACAGATAAAATCCATTAGGCCAGCAGGGCAGCCATTAATGTTGCAGGGGCAGTAATTAAATCCGGATGGAAAAATAACTACAAATATTTCCCCAAAACCGAACCAGATGTCCTGGCAACAGGATGAAGGCACAGACCTGGGAACCTCCACATGCCGTGGACAAAGCGTCTTCAGAAGCGGACCCTCTGTGAGCCACAGGGCTGCAGGCTCTCAGCCTGCCAGCAACGTCACAAAGCAGCAGAGAGCGTGCCCCTGATGTGTAGCTGCAGCCCATCCAAGCACACAACGAAACAATTGGAAGAACTGTCAATTTATTAAAAGCCCCGCTAAGAATGAAGCAAAATGATTAACACATTTATATTTCCACATGCGAGTCCACAATCAATTCACGGCGGCGCTGCAACTTAGTCATGCCTCATATATCATCTTCCTGGGGAGCTTACGCAGGATACAATTTCCTAATTAATAAGCAGTAAAAATATTAATTATCGCCATCTTCATTTAGTGTTCAATTAACAAATGAAAACTTAAAATGCGTTTCCATGGCTGGCCAAAGGTGACCCGGGGGGACCTCTAGATAACCAACGTCGCTTTATATTTTATTTCTAGCTTTCGATTGTTGTTTTTCTCTCTCCTAGTTTGCTTCTCCTAAGACATTCATTCTGGCCTATTTCTCCTCACAGCACATCATTTAAATATCTAGACAAAATGTTTTCCAGCGAGGCAGAGTTCACTCTTGCCCTCGCCCGTATATCTACCATGAAGCTGTCATGATATTCTGTCACGAAATGAGACGAGAATAGTTATTTGATCCGTGGAGACTTGAATTAATAACGGTGGCGCTGGTTTCCATCAGCAAGGCCAGAGCAGAGGGTTGGAGGAGCCCTGGATCGGCTGGACTTTAATTCAGTGCACCTTGGATGCGGGGAGGGCGGGAACAAGCCGGCCAGCCCCTGGGGTGCAGCGGAGAGGCTCGGCTACCCTCTCCCGAGGCTGCTGAATTTCATTCTGTCAACTCAATTGCTACCCTGGTACCTAACTTATCAGAGTTAATTTATCTCCAGTGTTAAGGAGGTTAACGACACTGTTATTTTTTCTGCTACTGAGCTTGGCCGTGTGTCTGCAGGATGATATTCTGAGTAACCTCATCATCAGAGGAAGGAATCACAGAAAGGAATTGCCCGAACAATAAATAACCTTTAAAAATAACGCGTCCTTCAGAGAGAGGAAATAAAGCGACATCATGTTAATTGCGGGGACTGCGGAGGAAACATTTTTCATCCATCAAAAGAGACAGCATAATGGCTGCACATTCCTTAAAACACAGTATCACATAAAATCCTAATAAAGGACCGAAGCCGCGCTTTCAAGCAGTTGCTATCAGTTCAAGCTGAAATTCACTGAGTCACAGGTATTTTCTAATGAGCCTTCATAATTCTCCGTGCCTCATTTTCTCTGTCAAACACTCCTTCCCAAACCTGAGCCTCCCACGGTGGAGGAGCACAGCTAGGGGATATGTTATCTTAACTCTCTCGGTGCCAACCTGCCACGTGTCCCAAACCAAAGGCTTGGCTGAAGCGGCGCCCAACAGAATGACCCTCTGGTCTCCCATCCTCCCTGCCCACATTCCCTCCCCCCAGCTTATGGTTTGTACAGTGATTTGCTGATCCTGTGATTAGCTAACTTTCTGAAATTCATGTGTACAAATGCCCATGAAATTATAAGCCCAATTTCGAATGTTAATTTAAAATCATCATCTAACTAGGGAGACAGGTTGGGGTGCTCCGTGGCTCTGCTATTTGATGATTCTCGTTGCAAACACTGTTCTTGAAATCCTCTGGGGGATAATCAGTTCACTATTTTACAGTTAGACTTTTTTTCCTTGTAAAATCCTGATCCCTTAGCATTATACTAAATTCCACACACAGAGAGGGGAAAAAAAAAACCCTGCTAATCATGAACTTTTGCCAACCAAGAGATTTCCAAATACGACTACAGTGAATGAGTCCCAACATAAACGGCAGTGAAATGTAAATACAAATTTAAAACGACCTCTCAGCCTTTTAATAGTCTCCCACTCGCAGAACAACGTTGCGGTGGCTTAAACAAGTGTTAAAATGTTTTCATGTAGCCTTATGCCTTACTCCACTAGAATAAACATGGACCTTTCCCCACTACAGGTCCAAGCCATTGCTGAGGTCACATTCAGCTCTTTCAGATGTCTGTTCTAATAGAAAAAACAAACATTCTTATTCTTGCGCCTTTTCACTCTCTCTTGCCTTGAATTACCTCTTGGAGGTGCTTTCCCACAAAGAAACTAAAATTCAATCGCCTCCAGAGTGCACGGTGTATGCAAGTCAGAGAGAAGGGCGATGAGCTGACACGCCGCTGCTGGGAAGTCAGTGGGTTTCTCACTAGCTAAGTGATTAGCTCTTTTTCACCACCTTTGCAGAACACACTTCAAACTTGCACACGCTTTATCAAAACTACAAAGTATTTTGTATTATGGACTTCTGGGATCACTCATTATCAAAATCATAAATATCTTTGAATGCCAGGAGCCACACGCAGACACACATATGTATAATAATTTTTGCCCTGGCCTTTGGCAGACAACTGCCTGAGTCACCCGCTCCTTTATTAGTCCTTCGGTGCGGACAATGGTTCCCACCACATACGGAAATGAACAGAAGTTGTAACAAAAGAGGAAAAGACTTGGCCAACTTTCATTCAGTGTCTATCGGGTACTTTAGACTCATGAACTCTTATTACAACTCGAGGAGTATATGCACTTATCCCCGGTCCTCACTTACATATATAAGTGCATACAGACAGGAGGACATCAAACTTCAAGAAGCAGGGTAATTGTAGGGATTGCCCAGCTGTTAGTGCAGAGGGAAATGACTTCAAAGCCTGTGCTCTCTCTGCCTCCCAATTTTGCGCACCTTGTGTTCATGGGCCCCACCCGGGAAACAACCAGCATCTCCAAGCTAAACATTAGTCCAGACATCAAGTATTGCATCTATTTTGACATTGGTCATTAACCCTGAACACCTATAGGAATCTGTTTGGGTTGTGAATCACTGTGTTTTGAAAACCATCCACATGTCCCTGGTATAAATTAAAGATATAAAGGTTAACTTAATCATTCCCATTAGTACTATGATTTGTATGGTATATTTTTTTCTATTGTACTCTCATGTAAATGGGCTCTTGGTTGCAGGCCTGGCCAACCATTTGAGTTAACGTGAGCCCTAGTGATCTGGAAGGGTAACAGCTAAACAAATTGAAAGGAGAAGCTACAGAATCAGGAAGGAGGCAAAGGAGTCTAGGGATGATAAATAATCTGCAAAGAGCTTTGTCACCACCGCCGCAGGACAGCTCTGCCACCACTGAATGCCGACTCCAAGGTGTTTACCACGCTGCTGTGCAAGGTCACCCGCTCCACGTTCAATGTCCTGGGTGAGGCAATCGGACTGGCTGAGCCCAGGTCACTGCCCTTCCTTCCATCCGGCCTCCAGGGCATGGGGAGAAATTGGACAGATTCTGTGGTAGTGGCCGAGCCTTCCACCGAGAGTCATGGAGCAGCGTGGTAGTCATGTTGCAGTGCCTAGCAGATATTAAGCACTCAATGTTAATCCAATCTCAATGTTTACTTTTTTGCAGGATTACACCCAGTGATTATAAGCTATTAATCATAGCAATTTCCTCCCATAACTACCTTTTGATCATAAAGGCAACTCTGTATCCGCAGTGCTTGTAAACTGGCAGTTCAGAGCAGGGTCCCTTTTCTTGGGTTCTGAAACTCAGACCACAGCTGTCACTCACACTCATCTCAGACAGATTCCCCTCCGCCTTTCTAGTGTTGAGATTTTCTCTGAACGAACTCATCTTGCCAGGGAGCCTCATCAGGTTATAAGTCATGATGGTCAGGGTGCCTGCTGTGTTTGAAGCACGTGGACAGTCTAATGGCCTAGAAGGTGGGTACAGAGAAATGTAAGGCACACTCTCTGCCCTCTTGGGAACTTCCAATCTAGTTGAGGAGCAAAGAACAAAGGCAGACTTGTGAACACCCAGACCAACAGCGAGCTAGCTCGCATTTGAGTACACTAAGCGACTCGGCTGTTTGCGCTCAAGGACAGAGTGAGCATTAATCTAGTATAAGCAGGGAAGAGGGAGGTTAAGTTCATAGGAAATGTTTGCTCTTGAGAAGGTTAAGGGGAGAATACAATTTGAAGAGGAGAGGAGAGAGAAATTCAGCCAAGTAATGTAGGGTAAGATAAAGCTGAGCAGAACAAGAGTCTTTTTTTAACTTTACTTTTATTATTGACACTATTACAGATGTCCCCATTTCTACACACTGCCCCACCCCCCACCCACCTCTATCCAGCCAGGGATAATTTTGTGCATTCTAGAGAAACTTTTTTCAATATACAAAGCTTTCAAGAAACCAGAGAAATCGATGGACTGCCCACCTTTAGAGTAAATTTCTTATCTTCTTCACCAGGCCACCTGAGAATTAGTACTGCTGGGTCATCTGTTCCCATAACATTCCTGGTAACCTCGCTCGTCTTGAATTTGCATACTAATCATAACCATCGAACTATTTTTGAACCACAGGACTACACTTTATATAAATTCTCTTTCCCAGTTTCATGAAGGCATGTCTCAAATTGTTTAGTTTTTTTTAAAAAATCATTTCCCCCAAAACGGTTCCAGAATCCCTGGAGAGCTTCTGTGCACAGCTGCCCCAGGGATTTCTAAGTCTCTGAGCCTCGTCGCCCATATAGAGCAGAAAGAGAGTATCCCAAAGGGACACTCACATTTACAATATGGCAGGTAGCTCAGGGACTTTAATTTACATGCCAAGAGGGTTCTTAACAGAAAACATTTTGTGAGCCTCTGTTTGAAATGCTTTTTAAATGATGCCAGCTATAGTAATTGTGCAGTCCCTGAAGTGTTAGAAGTAGGTGGCTAATTTTCACGGTGATTCAGGCCATTATTGTTAGACTAGGTGTTTATTGTCCTGACCTCATCAGATGACTGCTGATTATTTTTCTCAGTAGAATCATAAATGTTTTTCCTTCTCTTGGTGCATGTGATTTTCCTCGCTTGGAATGTGCACTTATCTTTGGTCTCATGATACTTAAAGTCTACCTTTGTCCTAAGTGCTGGTTATAGTCACACTGAATGGGCTGGGGATGCCTGAGTATATCTACTTGCTAAGCATTAATTCCAGATCTCTCAACATTCCAAAGTCCTTAGCTTCTGGATTCATTTTATACTATTTATATCTTTTCAGCTTTAAGAAATGGGTTATGTGGAGTAATTTTGCTAATATTGCCCCTTTGAGTTAATGAAATTATACAACTTTTATTTTAATATATTTAATTAAGACGTTCTGGGCATTTCCAACCATAGCAAAGGAGTACTTACAAGCCAGCACAGACTTGCTCTCACGGGCATAGAGCAAATGTATGTACTTTAGTTGTTGGAGATGCTCTTAGATGAGACTGGAAGTCCGTCAAGGTTTACTGCGTTAATATTGCTGATGGAGGCTCTGACACTTAGACAGGTGGCCGTGGCCACTAACACTCTCATTTAATGAACCCTAAGGAACCTGGGACAAAAGACCTGTATTCACAATTCAATTTGCCCGTGGCCATCAATATACATAGAATGATGATTAGTGAAACAAGAGAAAAACAGATGCCAGGGAGAGGGGAAAACAAAACACACCCACAAGTAAATGGGTGGCTTTTATTTTAAATACCCTTCCACAGAGTTTTCCAACCTGTTTGTTTGTTTATTAGTTTATGCGGAGGAGCTACTTTTCTCCCCAAAGACAGACTGGCCACCTGCTGCAGATGAGTGGGAGGAGGAAAAGCTTGCCTACTTTATATCATTTTTTAATCTTTTTTTTTCACTGAGTCAGCAAACATAAACTGAAGCTTATTATGGTTCAATCAGGGTACATGCTGTCCTTCCCAAATTGCCGAAGAAGAAATATACCAAGGAAGAGAAAGGGAAATTGAGCTTGGGGGGGATGAGCAATGAGGTACGCCGCTTGCATATCAGCATCCAGCTCCTTAAAATGATATTAAAATGACACCTCGAGCAGTCCAGATGTATTAGTTATCTACTGCTGTGTAACAAATTACCCAAGAGCAAACGTTTGTTACCGCCCAGGCCCTGCATGTCAGAAATCCAGGTGTGGTTTAGCTGGTGCTTCTGGCTCAGTCTTCACAAGGCTGCTGTCAAACTGTTGGCTGTGGGTTCAGTCTTACCCAAGGCTTGATGTGGGGAGGATCTACTATTCGGCTCGCTCGCACGGTGGTTGGAAATCTTCAGTTCCTTCCTAGTTGTTGGACTGAGGGTCTCAGTCCTTGCTGTCCGTTGGCCAGAGACCTACCTCAGTTACTTGTCTATGGGCTTCTCCGTGGGCCATATCATAGCGTGACAGCTAGCTTCCTTCAGAGCAACAAGCAAGAATGTTGAAGATGAAGGCCATGGTCTTTTTGTAAACTAATCTAGAAAGTGACCTCCAGCCAAAGAGGACTTTTTTGAGTTGCTCAAATCCACCAACATATTTCTGCCCAGGGCCTTTGCCTGGTCTTTTCCCTCTGCTTACAATACCCTTCCTTGACTTAGGCAACTCCTCTTTCTCGCTCTGTCAGATTCAATTCTTAACTTGTAATATTACCACTTTTGCATTGCCCCAAACAAACCTATATCCTATTATTCTCTCAAAACACCCCAGTCTTTTCTTTTATATTTATTATAACTTAATAAGTTTAATCACTTAATGTATGAACTTCTCCTCTAGACTTTAAGTTCTACCAGTCGATGATTTTTGTCTGCTTTGTTCTACATTGCACAAAATGCTGAGCCCAGTGCCTGGCACATACTAGGTGTTTAATAAACACTTGTCAATTGAATAAATTTTCTTCTATAATAGAGTGCACCATTTGGCATTTGCTTCAGCAGCTATGTGAAATTCCTCCGAGGACAGTTTAATGTTGAATGCTTTTTGATGATTCATCTGTGTGCTCTAGTCAAGCCCTTTTGAATTTATTCTTAACTTTTTGGCAGTTCTCATGTTTGGAGAGTTGATGAAGGGTCTCTGGCATCTGGAAGGATGAAAAAACAACAACAAAAAAAAAAAACAGAGCAAAGGAATTCAACCTCAGTCATAGTCCGATTGTGCCCACTGTTTTGACCCTTAAAGATTATGCTCCCAGCTCCAAGAGAATCACCAAGCAGCTGATAAGAATAATGTCCTAAGTACCTGTTGAGTTCTTAACTCAGCCTTCAAATCCATGTCTTCTGTTACATCTCTGTCCATCTCATTCCAGGCAGGACTTCTGTCCTTGCTATTTTGTGCTCCCTGAAGAAGTTTGATTGAGTCACTTAGATATAGACCTTGCTCTTTCTATTTAAGATGTGACAAGTTTTAACCTAATAAAGAATACACTGCCTATCTTGGCACAGCTTCAAGATCTTCTACCTCTCTGCCTCTCTCTCCATGCTTTCCTGCTCTCCTCCCAGCACACCCATAGTGTGCCGCCTTTGCAGGCAGCCTTGATTCGTTCTGGTATGGCCAAGTCCTTCCTTGCCCTGCTCAATATCTAAGGGTGACTTAAGCAACATCTACAGAGTCCCTCCTCACTTATATAAGCCTTTTAGTTTCACTGGTGCCCTCCCCCCCCAAAAAAAAATTAATTCTGCTATAAAAGCTGAGTAATGGCCCATCTTTAAAATTTAAAATACTGAATCACTTTAAGCCATTTAAGAATATTCAGCCTTGTTATGATATTGGTTGTCTTCCTAAGAAACATTTACTACCTTCTCTCTTCATAGCTGCACCTCATATTTCTATTATTATTATTTAAATTAATGATTGTTTTATATTATTTGTTTATTGTTGTACTTATATGCCACCTGGTTACTTGTTATACCAAAGAACTTAAGATGACTTATAAGAATACCTAAAATATGGCAATATGACATAAATTTTAAATAAGTGAAAAAAATTCTGGAAAACCAGGGTACAGATATAAAATGGGTCTTGGAATAAAGTGGATGCAAAGCTTCATACCATAAGGACCTGTACAACTGCTCTGGGCAGATCTAATTTGGCTCACAAATTCTTAGCTACCAGCCCCCAAGGGTAAACCCATTCATTTTAACAATTCATAGTGTTTTAAGAGGAAAAACAAAGAAGTCACTCAGAAGAAACAATTATCGGGGATGTTGAGATCAGACAAGAATGTTTCCCATGGGGGTATTGGAGAGTAGAGTGTCACGCTGTGAACCACATCTTCATAGCACACTTGCAAGGAGCATGCAGAAGTTTCGTTAGTATTTGAATGGTGTTCCCACTGAAAGCCCATGCCATCTTTCCTAAGGACAGTGGAGCATAAACATCTTGACAGTCTCCCAGGATGAATGATATGGTGCAGACATACTGATCCCCGGTGATCTGGCTTAATCCAGAGGTAAATATAGAGATCTGGAAGGACAGATGCAATGCATGGCTTCCAAGAAATTTTCCATGGAGATTGCTTCTCTCAGCTGAGTTTTGATTTAAAATTGGGTGTCAGTCACTATCAATAGAGAAACTAGCCACTGGTCAGGAACTGTATACATAATCTGGGATCCCCATATCAACCCACGTGGTGGGTATTATTATTCACTTTATGTTAATGAGGGAGCTGGGACTCTGAGAAGTTAAATAATTGATCCAAGGACACCATAGCTAGAAAGTAAAGTGATACGGATTTAAAACCCAAGGCTTAGTTCCAAACTCATACTCACTTTATTTAATTATGAAAAATTTTAACATTCAGAAAGAGAAATTAACGTAAAAAATAACCATATACCCACCACCCACATTTGACAGTTGTTAACATTTTCACCTGCTCTAGTCAGTACACCAAGTTTTCTGCTTTGAGTGCCTTTTGGTGTCTAAGAGATGGAAACAAACTAACAAAGGTTGGAAGTTGGCATTTTTCCAACCACACCAGCAGAGAAATTTCCTGGCTGCCTTCTCTTATAAATTTCTAACTGTCCCAAATGGCTTGGGTTGCATTATTTAAAACACATTGTGCCTTTTCGCCCCCTTGGCTTGCATGCAGGCACAATTGGGGACTAAAACTTTAATGCTGCCCTGGAGAAGAAAAGGCTCAGCTGTTGGTTCATCTGCCAACTTCTGCTGAGGGTCAGGGCCAGTGCCCCACCTCCACCCCCAAATAATCTCTTATAACTCGAAACACAATGTATGATTAGTTGATATTTTTTTCTTCAGCTTGGCCGAACATAAATAAGACATGTTGGCAGAATATCTATTTCAAGGGTACTGTTTTCCAGGGAAGTAAATCTTTTCATCTAAGTTCAATGGTGAAATTTTTAATTTAAGCAGTTAAAGTGGATTCAAGTTCTCATAATCATGGGCGTGTGTTGATTTGAAATACACTTGCCATCTCCTTCCACATCCTATTTAGTGTGGACTCTGGGCAGCCACAAAAGTAAAAGAATATTTATAATCCAAAGATGGCCTAAATTTTAGGAATAAGAATGAAAAAAGTTTTAGTTGGTCAACTCCTTACCTCATCCTTAATTAATATTACAATGAGGGGCAGTGGCAGATACTGACAAAAATAAAGAGGTATTTCTCTGCAAATAATTGGGATGAAACTGGAAAAGGTAACCTATTTATTTGTTACAATGTTTAAATTTTAAAATGGTATAGTTTAACTCTCATAACTTTCATGTGGACTATTATGTCTAAATCACCATAAATTAAAAAACCTGTGGTGAGTACAATTAACTTTCAAGTTAGCAGTCCTGAGTTCCAAATCTTCCACTACTGGTACCCAGAAACTAACAAGAAATATCAACAACCCAAAAAAGTCAATATGCTTATCAACACTGTATGCACCAACTTGTCTCAACAAAAAATCAAAATCCTTTTCTTACTTCAGGCAAACTTTAAAGATTTGCACACAGTTTAAATTTTTTAAAAAGATTATTTTTTATACTCTGCCACAGTTGGCTTGTATGCCTTAAATAATTTTCTTTTAGACCTTTTTTTTTCTTCCCAGGCAGGCAGTAAATGCTTAGACTTTGCAACCAGGAATGATATACAGTGGCAGCCAGACACAGCATGTCTGTGTCTACTAAACCAGAGATGTAAAACAATTATATGGATCATTTGGACAAAAAAATCCACAAGTATGTGTGTGTGTGTGTGTGATTGTGTAGTTTCTTAAAAATATCCATTTGGAATCATAAATATTTGCAATTAGGAAGTCCTTAGTGATTTTAATGATTGATTTTCCTTTATTTTTAAGAATTGTACTTTGAGGCCAGAAAGTTTAAGTGGTTTGTCCCAAATCACATGGCGTTTCCATGATAGTCAGCACTTCTCACTCCACAAAGCCTGCACTGGGTATCTGAATTTCCCAGGCAATATTTCTTTGTGTTCTCTTCTTCTCCCGCCTCCTTTTTTAAAATTTGTTTTTCCTATTTTACTGTGTGTATAGAGGCAAAGATTTGGCTCTGGTTTAACTCAAACTGCAATGATTTTTTGTAGCTGTTCTAAAAGAGTAAATCTCCTATTTTTTTAATAGTCTCACAGAAGCAGCCACTGCCCTTCTCTCTGCCCCTCTCTCTTTCTTTGACCCAATAAAAAGATAGTCAAGCCAGGCCACATAGGTTTAAACCTTCCCCAAAAAACTATACATCAATAAATACACACACACACACACATACACACCCTAGGGCAACAAAACCAATCACTGGAAAACAGTCCAATAAAAGAAGCAAAGTGTCTTTTGACAAGGCCAGTAAAAGTCTTATTTCATCACCAATTTCACACTCCTGAACTCTGGTTGATTCTGGTCTAACATCGCCCGTTACTATTTCTTAGTGCCCCAGCTCCACTGGACATTGGATCTGGAGCATGAATCTGTCCATTAAGGACACTGTGCCTGTAATCAAACACTAAGGCAATATTATCTCAGAGTGTACACAGGCTATCACTTTCTTGCTCTTCTTAAGTATTCATAGCTAAATGATTTATGGGCACACAAATGGATATAATGTCCCATAATATATAAGAGGACTAATATTTAATGTGTTTCTTTTTTACTTTGTTTGAATAAAATCCCCCAAAATACTTTTAGCAAATGATCATTAATTATGTGCATTGTCAAATGTGCTTGGGTTCTAATAAGCAGGCCTCAGGATTTACAGTCCCCGGCTGTCTGCCGGTGCCCATAAATTCAGTGTGGGTGACGGTACTCGATGAAATGGCCCCATCACCGGAACAGAAGCCTCAAGTGATTCACTTTTGGATGCACTCCGGATTTTTCTCCAATGCCTATAACACAAGCAGAAAATACCCTTTCCAGAATGTTATTCTAAGAAACCTCCCAGAATATCTGAAGTTGTTTTTTTAATAGGACTCTATGACCCACAAGGGCTAAGTCTGGCTCTCAGCCTGTGGATTTTATCAACTGCATCTTTTGGATAGATGGACTACCAGGGACAGAGATGAAAACCGCAGTGGCTTCTTGGGGAATATTTATCAGCAAATATATTTTCCAAAAAATAAAGGTCTTAAAGGAAAAATGTTTAAATAGAGTTGTGACTTTGTAGTCAATTTAGTTAATCTTCAATGTCTTTGCAAATCCATTATGCACTTGGAATGTCAGAGGGGTCTACAAATTACCAAGTTGTTTGAAGTTTGCTGCTTTCTGAAGTGGCTTTGGTCATTTATTTTTGTAGAAATGTTATTTCTTCAACTTACAAGGTATGCAGTTGCAAGGTCTTTTGAGACAGCTGTCTGAATAGAAAATGATTATTCATGTATCTAAAGAAAGATGACTTGTTCTTTATATGAAGTCCTCCAAGGAGCATTTAACATTTTAAGAATACAAACAGAAAACTTCAATTTTCCAAGTCTGGAAGAAGTATCTACAAAAAGAAGAGAAACGCATAGACAATAAATGAGAGGATGAGCTGCTTTGATCTGAGAGGTAAGGAAAAAAAAATGCAGTATATTTAGTCTTGGATTCTTTTTTTTTTTTTTTTTTTTTTGGTCTGAAAACCTCCAAATACTTTAGATCAAAAAAGAATAAAGTAAGATTGGTGCTATTGTCTCTGTTATTTGAAAACCAGATTGGGGACTGAAGAAATGTTTGGACCTTCAGTTTAAGCTAGATTAATGATTGTGAGTAGCAAGGTAGGTACTAGGGTAAGTGATGAATTGTATCGAGATTTTTTTCTTTCTGGAAAATCTGTCCTTTAGAGAATTAAGTATCAAACTAAGAACAGGAAAATTCGCACACTCTTCTGCCTTTTATGTGCTGGGAAACTGCATTGCAGAATTGAAGAGGGATCAGTGCCACTAGAGATTTCATCTGAAAGATATACTTCTAGTCAACCTCCAACCCAAACTCACGCAAAAAGCAACAACACAGCAAAGAAGGAAACGCATGAGATATGGCCAAAAGTAAAAATTCCCCCTGTCAAAAAAGTTTAAAGAAAATGAGTGGAATAAAGAATAAGAGAAAAAAATTTAGGACCCTTGGGTCCAAACATAACAATTTTCAGTGGAGGAAACGTACCCAGGGTGTGCAGAACACAGGTTCCCTGGTTCTCTGGCCAGTGCTTTCTCCATTTCGCAAGGCTGGCCCTTTGTAGAGCTACACTGCGCTGCAAACCACGAATTATCTTGATCCGTCAGTCAAGACGGCCAAACTCTGGCTAGGGCCCAGCCCTCCAGCTTCTCTTTCCTGAATAACAGGCCTTTGCTGGTTTCGCTCAGGTTTTACATACTGGTATCGACTTCATCCTCAAAGAAGGGCTCCTGTCCTTGGAACTGCGGGAGCTCATCTAACCAACAAGCCATCGTTTATGCGGATGTGCTTCAAAGGCTTGGTGGACCTCCTTAGTGTGACAAAGAAGGGCTGCTCCGCCCAGCCCGGGAAAGCAGCCTGCTCTGGTTTCCAGGCCAGACAAGCCTCTTCTTACAGCAGCAGGGCTGTGTTACCATCTCCTTCCCTCATCTTCAGGTCATCTGCCATTACCTGCCACCCCCTTTCTTCTTTCTCACTAGGGATCAAAATAAGGAATTCCCTGGTTCCTTGAAATCCCATCTATTGTTCGGCCTCCTCTCTGACCATTCAGGACAGCTCTCGGGTCTTTAAAGGAACCCGCTTTCAGAGTCGGTGGCTGCTAATCTGTCTGCATCGTTGTCTTGATATCTTGCTTGGTTTTAGAGGGATTGTTGTGTTAAAGTCACTCGGTACAGTAAGCATTGAGGCACTGCCATCACTGTTTCTCCAAAAGCATTCTGTTTCCCAGCTCTTTGATGGGAAAGTTATTTATTTGGCTTTCGGGCTGTACTCTGAGAATGGGAAGAGAGGTTACCGGGGTCAGATGTCCCCATTAAGGAAGGAATTGTAACATTAAACAGAGGAGAATTTATTGTTTTCTGAGTGATTCACCCTTCAGGAAGGAAATATTTGCCTCTCCAGCGCAGAGAGAAATTGTTTCACAATGTTCGCAACTGAAACTAAGGTAGAAAAATAAGAATAAAGATAGACGTGTCTGAATTTAGACATCCAAAGTAGATTTTTCTTATGATTCATACATGAATGGTCAAAAGGTGTATTGGGGCATGGGATGGGTTGCGGAGAGCATACATAACTCCTATAGGAGACTAGCAGAAACGATTTGTGATGTTGAGAAAGGCACTTTGAAATCAGGGTTTTACCTACCTAGCCATGAGGCAGAGAACCCCTTCTGGTGTAAATTGTTCAAAAAGTGCTATCTGCCTGCAAAGCTTTCAATTGTTAATTTGTTTAGAAGCACAAGATCAGAATGGTAATTCAACCCCTATCATACGCACCCCGAAAGTAGGGACTCACTAACAAAAGCATTTCGACATTTTGGCAAGTAGTCACATCTGGCAATTTCAGTAACCCACAAGTTTTTCATCTAGAAATGAATCCAGATGTTTCCAGAGAATTTGTATTGGGCCTGAAAGAATCTGGATCCTTTTGGCAAAGTGCTGTTTTATAGACTGATATCAGACCCTGTAGCTCCATCTACATGAAAAGGTCCAGATTTGGGGATTTAAACCCATTGGAAAGGCAAAATGCTTTTGCAGTGTGTGTGTCCCATCCATTCTTAGGGTCTGGAGACTGTTGTTCTATTGGATACTACAGACCACCCATAAAACAGGGGGGGGAAATGACCATCCCTAGAGTTTAATGAAGAGTGTGAACTTTTAATATTTTATTAGGTACCATGTCCTTGCAAATATTGGCTATTCCCCATTGAACTAAAGTAAAATAAACTTAATGAATCAGAAAGACCCAAGAATGTGATCTATCCCATCTCCTTTCTCACCTTTGAAAAATGTTGCATTTACAACTCTAACTATAAAATAGCCAACATTTTTAAAACCCCCTAGAGAAACAGGTTCTGTAATTATTATTGTTAGCTAGTTTAATCAAGTTTCTATAACCCACAATGGAAAGAAAATTGGGTTCATTTGGATTTACTGGGTATTAACAACCTGCCCTCCCTATACTATGGTTTCTGGGGTATTAGAGAAAGCAAGAAAAGTAATTTTATTTCTCAAGCTCCATCTTTCCTGACCTTCAGGGTATCTGGTCCTACAGCTCAAGATGTATAGTTGTAACAGCTGCCACTGGATTAATCGAATCCTGTTGCTAAACTACTTTTGATGGTTAAGGCTCTGGATTTAAATCAGACTCTCCTATCTATAAGCCATGAGGCTTTGGGCAAATCATGAAATCAATCATTCATTTGCTTATCTTGAAAATGGTGATTATAATAGCACCTACTCAAAGGATTGTTTTAAGAAGAAAATGATATTATTTATGTAAAGTGCTTACCATGGTAGGTGATTGAAAATGGTTAGCTCGAATTACAAGTATCTTTAAAACTACCATTGTTAATGCTTTCTTCATTCCTCCTTTTAACTTCCAGTTCTGATACTTCTCACTCAGACCTGTAGACCCTTGGCTACAAAACCAAGAGCCCCTATAAAACCCATTTCAGAGCTAAGTCATGGGAACCTTGACATGACCCTGCACCCAACCACCTGGGGTTAACTAATTACATTTCATATGTTTCTCCTAGTTCTCAGAAGTTATATGATATAGAGAGAGCCAATATAATTATTTCTATATTACCAATAACACAAATGAAGCTCATAAGAAGTCAACAATTTATCAAGGCCACACAAAAGACTAGAGTGTTCCACGTTGATTTCATGTGTCCAAGAGCAAAGCTTCTTCCATCACATTACATTGCCTAGAAGTTATATCTGAAAGTCCTGCTCCCCAGACTAACTCGGAGCCCTGTGAGCCTCCAAAGAGGACACAGGGGGGAAGAGTGTGAGGACGAGCTGGCTCCTCCATGTTTTGGTGTCTCTCACGCCTTCCTCCCTTTATCAGAAAGTAAAATATGTTCTTCTAGCTTTACTTCAGCACATGTCAAAAGCTTCCTATTTCTTGAACTTCCCTCATTTGGGAAATATATCCCAATAGTAATAATTTCCAATTTTGAGTATGCATGAGAATCACTTGGGGAAATTTGATTCAATGGATTAAGGACCAAGGCCCAGGTTTGTGAATATTTTATTGACACTCCAGTACATGTTAATGGATATACTTCCACTCTCCCACTGGAATGGGGCTGCTCAGGTCCTGAGACACTGTAAATTTTCCATTCCTAGTTTCTCCTGGCGGTAGCTGCACTCTTAATTCCCTTCTGCAGATTGTGAACCCACTTGAGATATTATCTTTTCATGTTAAATGTGCTGACCGTGTAATATGTGTAGGCATCAAGCATGTATACTATGTAGATCACTTTCCTGCAATAGAGCAAATCTGACACTGTCATAAAAGAAAATTAGAGTAGTCTGACAGGATTTCAGCAGCCACCAGTTATTTCTTAAGGAGATTTCAAACCAGATGCATTATCTATAGGGAACATTGAATGGCTCCTAAGTTATTGCTATTGGTAATGGGGAGTTTTATTTTATTATTTCTAAGATATATTGCTCTGATAATATAGTGCAGAAGACAGTAACAGACTTTGCTCTTTTACAGCGTAGAATTAGAGGGAAAATTAATTCAGTTCACGTCCAAAACCCTTAGTGTTTCAAACATGTCTGGTTGTAGCCTGGACCATCATGTCTACCTTTGTAGAGCTGATTGTTGTGACTTTAGTGACCCATAGAATCACAGGTCTTTTGCACAATCTGAAGTCTAATCTAAAATGCAAGTCCCTGCAAGTCTGTGTGGATACCTATTGTAGGTGTGGGTATGTGTGTTAGTGTATTATAAAGTAAAATATATATATATGTATATATAGATATGTGGCATTAAAATGTTATCACAAAAATATCTGGGAAAGTTTTATGAGGCTATTTCCCGTGAGAAATATATGAGAAATATAAATGGAATGTATATGTAATATAGCATATAATTACATATATATGTGTTATATACATATATGTATATACATATACAGTATATATCTATATCTATCTATCTATCTATCTATCTATCTATCTATCTATCTATCTATCTATCTATCTATGCATGGCCTTACACACACGCATAGTGATATACAGGTAAATGTTAACTAGCTCTTTGGGGGCAAAGCACTGGTTTGTAACATTTGCCGATGTCCATGGTGTAAATACTCCCACAATGGCTGATTTAAAGCTACCAACATGACTAAACACACAGAATCTGCTTTCCTGAGCTGACAGGCTCTAACACTGCTGGTATATACTTCTCTCAGTTTCTCTTTGTCAGAGAGGGAAATTTAACTAACTGACCTTCAAGGTGTTTCAACATTTCACATTATGCTTTTTCCATTTACATACACACCCTATAATTAATTGCTATAGCTTGAGTGGGAAAGTAGGTGGTCCCCAGTGCCTTTAATCCACTGAAAGTAAAAAGTTTATCAAAGCAGAGATTTAAAGGCCACCACACAAGTTTAGGGCTTTGAAATCCACTGCTTCTCCCAGGGTTTCTAATCCTATGTGTTGGCAGAAATGGATTTTCAACTGGCCTACTTATCATGGTAATCATATCCTTTCATACGATCCGCATATCTTTTTCAAAGGGAGTCCCTTTGTTTCAGATGTTAAAATAAAAATTTTTATTCCATGCCCCTCCAAAAAGAAAAGGGGGATAAAAGTTAATTGTATCTGAACTGAGGTGTAACTATGGCCCTATTAAAGAAGTGTAGTTATAGGCTATTGATCACAGTGCACAGGAAAAGCTTGTCATGTAAAGTCAAGAGGTTAATGTAATTACAAGAATGGGCGGCAGGATCAGCTGTAGCCCAGAAGTGAGAATAACTAAAAGCTGCTTTAGAGACACATAATGTTGTCAAAGCATAAATAATTCATCTGAGCATTCGAGAAGAAATCACCCCTCCGTTTCAGCATATTATCCAGCCATTAAAATCTTGCCTTCTGAAGACTTTTGATGTAGTCATATTTTTCAGTTCTAACTCATTCGGAGGCGTGCCACCTTCAGTTAAGCCTTATACTGTGTAGTTTTCTTAGTATTACAGGCGATGTGGAATAGATCCACAATTTGTTTAGCAGCCGCAGTAGGGTTCAGATAAGAGGGAAGACGCTGGGAGGATTTATGTTAACATCTAGTAGCTAAATAGGGACAAAGATTAAGCAATGTGGGGTGGAATTCTTAGTGCTTCATCTGGGCCAAGTTCCATTCCCTCCGTTTTCCTCGCTGGCACCAACCCCTTGCCGATCCAATCCCTGAAACGTTTCTCTAGCACCAAAGAAGTAGAAGGGAAACGGTGACGGGCCCCACGCCTTTCTTGTAAATATTATCACATCAGCAGCTCACCAGCTGTGACAAAAATACCCCGACAGTGTGGTTTGGAATTGAATCTGGTTTTTATGTTGTTGTTGTTATTGTTTTTCTTTCAGTCTGTGCATTTAGAAACAAAGTTTTGCACATCTATGGCAAAATGATAGCTGCGGGCCCCTCAGAATCAATAGCTAACGACTGTCTCTACAGCAATGACAACTATTATTTCTACTGTGTTGTGCTCAACATGTAAAAGGTGGTACATCAAGCAACTAATATGAGAATGAGTCTGTTCCGGCCAGGTGTGGCTCAGCAGTTGAGCATCGACCTAGGATCCAGGAGATCAGGGTTCAATTCCCGGTCAGGGCACACGCGCCAGTTGAGGGCTCGATCCCCACTGGAGGGCGCGCAGGAGGCAGCCGATCAATGACTCTCTCATCATTGATGTTTCTATCTCTCTCTCTCCCTCTCCTTTCCTCTTTCTGAAATCAATAAAGGCATATTTTTTAAAAATAAATGAATGAGTATAATTATGAAACCATAGAACCAAAAGTGACCTTAGAGGGACAAATGGAGTTTCAGCCCCAAATCCATTGTCTGTGCTCTGCCCTGCCCTATGCCCCAGCGGGGGTGAGCCCAAGTCCTTGATCCTCTGGCTTCCCTTTGGGGATCAGCCAGTGACAGACTCCAGCAGGCACTGGGAGAGCAAGAGAAGAGTGGGAGTATTTCACTCCTGCTCCATCCCTGCTGGGGCTTAGTTCTGGAGGTTTCTCTGGTCTCTATAGCTGTTTTTGAATGGCCCTTCTTTCACTTCTCTGATTTCATTCAAGCTTTGGTAGCACTTGCTTCTGTAGACCTGTAAGATCTCCCACCATTTCATGTCACTGAGTGTTTGAGCATCGTTGGCTGGCTCTTTCCCACTAGTCTCTGTATTAAAAGTCTTCAAAAATCCCAGCTCAGTGTGTTAGACATCTTCCCAAGGATGCTGACTGCTACCTACAGCTAGGCAAGGAGCAGGAGAACTAGTCCTCCTTAGTATATTCTCTAGAAGAAATTACTTCTCTTTAATTCTTAAGACATCATAACAGTTACTAAAATCCTGATGAAAAAGCCATAGAGAAAGTCATGTCAAAATAAGACTTGGAAACACTCAGAGTCAGACACTCAGAGAAGAGTGGTGTCTTTCAATACTTTAGGTCACACCGTCAACAAATTGGTACCTTCTAACCACTCCTGAGTGGAGAGGAACTCACAGCAGATCAGCCCCCTCCCCAACCATGTTCTAACTGGGCTCCGTGTTTGCTTAAATGTCAGGAAACCTAACATCATCCCCAGGGGAAACGGCCATGTATTCCACCTCTGGATGAGCACCACTAATGAGAGGCAGCTCATTCTACATGAGTCATTATATGCATTGAATTTTATGTATTTCAATCATTAAAAGACATTTCTGCTTTTAAATTAAAACTAGGTTCCTCTAGATTGTTCCGGATTTACATTTTGCAATGGAATAATATCTTCATAATGAAGAAGGTGTGTAATGTGTTTATTCAAAATGTCTAAGACATTCTGGTTCACGGAACTTCTCAGCATGGATGCCCTGGGCTAGCGCAGTGATGCTGGGCTTCACCCAAGCTCTGCCAGCGACCGCACAGCTCCAGCAAATTTCTATTTAGCATTAGCACCTAGAAGTCATCCTTGATTTCATTTTCCCCTCACCTCCATGTCAAATCCATTAGCCTATCGTGTCATTTTCATCTCAGAAATATGTCCTAAATCTATATTTCTACCATCCTTAATGTCTGGTGCAACCGACCATCACCTCTCACCTGGATTAATATTAATGTAATAAGCTCACTGCTTCCATTCTTTCCTCCCCAGAATCCCCTTGCACACAGAGCAGGTAGCGTGATGTTTATAAAATGGGCTCAGGTTACACCATTCCTCCATGTTACACCCTCCAGTGGCTCCCTTGGTCTGCAAGGTCCCCTGTAAACTTGCAGGTTCCTGTTTTTGTTCCCCCCACTCATGATACACTAGCCTCGCGGGCCTTCATTTTAAGGCTCCAACACAGTTGGGGGTCCCTTCCCCCCTCTTGGTTTTCTTGTTCCTCTGCTTAGAACACTCAACCCCCGATTTTCACTTGGCTGCTTTTGTGTCTTACTATCCAAGTTTCAATTCACATGCCACCCCTTCAGGGGGACCTTTGTGAGCACATTCTAATACCCTGCCCTCAAGCTGTGCCCCATCCCATCTTACTAAGTGGCTTTCATCTAGTGTTTATCACTATCTGAAATACATCATTTATTTATATTTGCACTGTCTTCACATTCAGAATGTGAGTTCCATGAGATTAGGAATCTTGTCTGCACTGTTTACTCCTTTCTCTCCAATCCCTAGCATGGCACAGGCCCAAAGTAGGAGCTCAGGAAGCGTTGGCTGAATGTAAGCCACCCATCTACTGCAACAGAGTGGTGAGGCAAAGTGGAGTGACCTTGCATTTAGTTTTTTCACCAAATATTACCAATTAGCTCTTCACCTTATGCTCAAATTATTTTATCTTCCGCCTAGTAGACATTAGCTACATCTTAAACTGCTCTGTTCAGTGGTAGAAAATGGTAGAACATGTGCAAGATGAAGTTGTTCTCATTTTTAATGAATGCCTCACAATTGATTTTTTTAAATGTTGATTCTTTTATATAAAATGAATCTACTTGTTAAGTAAAGAACAAGGAATTTGAAAATGCAGAAATGAGATAAAGTTAAGGAGAGGTGACGAAAACAAAAATATCTAAAACCCAAGTACTTTCCAGGATGAGCAATCCTCTGCCCACAGACCACCGGAGAGGGGCTGTAAGAGGGCTACCTCTCTCTCTGAGAACTTCAAAATCAAAGGCCACTGCATAAGATTAGGGGTTTTCAAATACTGCTCTCTACTCGCACAAACTTCATCTTAGCACCAAATGAGGAAAGTTTGAAGGAGCAGATCTCTGAATCAGAAATCTCTGTGGCACCGTTAGATCTTGAGTAAATTCGGTAACCTGGCTGAGGCTCACTGTCTTCATCTGAAAATAAGGAGGCAATAATACTTGCCTGCCCCTGTAGAATCCTGAAGAGAGTCAGACAGCCAGTGTGTCTGTAAGTGCCTTGTGACATGTCAATCGATACACAAACGCTCACCACTGCAATCAGTATTATGAGAGGGACAGAAAGGTGATTTACAGAGACAAGTGATAGAAACCTACGCCGAGCACTACAAGGGTATACAAAGAATATTCCCTAAGTGCTGGACACTTAGAGAGAAAATAAGAAGAGAGCATGGCTTTGAGGAGGGGTAGGAGCCAAGAGAGCTTGGCCTAGAAAGTTTCCATAGAGAGGATGAGATTTTAACAAAGACCCTAGGAAGGAGAGGGTCATCATTCAGCATACAGAGAGGAAGGGATGGTTGGAGAGAAGTAACCACTGCCCAGAGGTCAGTGATTTAAGAAAGCGGAGCCAAAACAAGTGTAGGAAAATGCCAGGCAGGTTTCTGACAAGAGAAGAAAAGCCTGGGATGTAACAAGATGAGATGAATTAATCTAAAGAGTAACCCAACGGCAGGAGGCCTTAAAACTTCACAGTAGGAGATTGCACCCACGTCAGGAGGCAGGTAAGAGCACGGTTAAAAGAATATCCAAGACCACTGAGAATCCTAACACTTTCTAGTGCAGCAAGAAAAGAACCATGCCTAGCTTAAGGGGCCAGGGAGAGCCCCACTGCAATGTGTCAAGTCAGGACACATCTGGAAAACTGGGTTTTGTCTGGAGTGCCACATTTTTCCAAGGACATTGACTTGAAAGCACTCAGAGGAAGCTGATCAGGGTGGGGAGGTGAATGAAAAGCTTGCCATGCGAGGAAGACTTGGGGAGTTTGGTATTATCAAACCCAGAAAAGTCAATGAATGTGCTATAGCTTTCTTTTCTGTTTGGGTTCATCTCAGCTGATTTCCAGAGATTAAAGAAAATTTAAGCTTTAGGAGATCACATATGATTGAGAAGTCAGGAAGGTATATGGAGAAGCCCACTTATCAAAGCCAAAAGGCTTGGATTTAGTTCAACTTTGCCCAGATTGGTGAGTACATTACTTACTTTCCAAGTTCTTAATTCTTATGTTTAAAAAAAGCTGGTTAGACTAGGATATCTCTAAAATATTCACACAACTAGCTAGTAGCAGAGGCATGGAAACTTGTTTAGATAGTTAAGTCTAGTGGTTACTTAAGTTACCAAAAATATTGACTAATTTTCCTGGTCCTCATTTGGGTTTACCTAAAAATAATGCGAAGCAGAGCAGCAGGCATGGGAGGAGTTTGTCAATAGTGAAAATTGGGCAAAATAATGAACACTTCACGGTGTAGTGGGATCCAGGGACCCAAGAGATTACGCCAGAGTCTCAGATAAGAACAAGTCGCTGAAAGTGAGGCCTAGCGGGAGGGCCAGTGGGGAGCTAGAGAGGATGAGACTCTCAGATTGTGCTCAACAGAACATCTGTATCATGGAGTAAATGTTCTTTTTTTTTTAAAAAAAAAAAATACCTTTATTGATTTCAGAGAGAGGAAAGAAGAGGGAGAGAGAGAGCTAGAAACATCAATGATGAGAGAGTCATTGATCGGCTGCAGGCCGCAACCCGGGCATGTGCCCTGCCCGGGAATCGAACCCTGATCGCCTGGATCCTAGGTCGACACTTAACTGCTGAGCCACTCCCGGCTGGACGGAGTAAATGTTGAACAAATTTATCTTCAATTAAATGTTAAACAAATGTCCAACAAATGTATATGCTGAAGCCCTAACCCCTAATTTGACATCATGTGGAGATGGGGCCTTTGGGAGGTAGTCAGAATTAAATGAGTTCATGAGTGTGGAATTGGTGTTTTCATAAAAAAAGGGAAAAAGATGAGAGAATTCGCTCTCTCCCTCTCTCCCTTTCTCTCTCAATCTGCCATGTGAAGGCATAGCAAGGAATCAGCCATCTACAAGTCAAGAGAGAGCCCTCACCAAAAAAACAACCACCTTGTTGGCACTGTGATCTCAGATGTCCAGCCTCCAGAACTCTGAGAAATAAATTTCTGTTGTTTAAGCAACCCAGTCTATGGTATTTTGTTAGAGCAGCCCCAACTGACTAAGACATCTAGTGTTTCCGAATGCTAAATGTTATTACTTCTCAGGGGCGGGGTAAGAGCTCTATGGTAAAATTAACTTGGGAAATGGTGGGTCTAACAAAATAAAAGAGCTTTCTTTACTGCAGGATTTCTCAGCACCCTTAATATGTTCAAGGGTCTTGTGACTCAATAAGGACATTGTACAAAGCATTTTCTTTTTTTTAAACCACAGGGTGACCTTCCTCCTCTCCACACCCACCACCTCCCCCCTTCAACATTTTAGGGGGAGGAGTGTTTACTAAACACTATGTTACATAAACCCTGGAGAGCTCTGCCTGAGTTGGATGGTCCCAGTAGAGATGATAAAAGGGCTCAACTCATCCTGTGAGAGTAGCGAAGAATCTCTAAATTGATCGTTAAACAGTAATTAAGCACCTACTATTTGTCAATTGCTGGAGCGGATACAGAGACTAAACCTACGGTCACTATTCCCAGAAGTTTTCAAGATACTAAGAAAATAAAACTTGCACACATGAAAAGATAACGATTTAAGCCTCTCTTATTGTCAAAAGCAGTGACTGGTGTGGACTGTGAGTATTGCAGGAGCCCAGAAAGCTTGCCAGAACTTCGGCCGGCGGCACAGGCTTCCAGGAGGGGACTTCGGTGCCACCCCCAGAAAATGAACAGGACCAGACCCATTTATAGGAAGATGCAGGCATGTTAGAAGAGAGAATCCAGTGATGAATGGGGCAGGCAAACATCAAGGGTATCGGGGGGCACTGAAGAGATGAGTCTGGAAATGAAAGTTCTGGGACAGTTGTGGATAATGCTGGAAAACCGGGGTGAGAGGCTAAAAAAAAGAGACTTCAATTCCAAATGCAAGACGTGAGCCCCACCATCCAGGCAATGGCAAGCCGCTAACGTTTTAGAGCAAGTCTGCGACACGATCAGGCTTTCATGTCACCTTCAGCTTCACAGAAACAGGCTGAAAGTGTCAATTACTCATTTTTAGTCAAATCACTTTAACTTCTGGAGCCAAGCATCTACTCATTTTCAGAAGGAATTCAGGGACAGGGGTGAAGGAAGAGTTTCTGTTTTCTCTCTTCTTCTGGCAAATAAACAATCCTTCCAGTGGCGGAAAGGGCTCAGTGGGCTATTTTTAGCTCCCTGCCACTGGACCCCAGTGATAGAAGATGTGGAGGTGTTCTGGTAAAAGATTCAGATATCCTGTTTGGCCAGCTCTGCGCACTGTTTAAGTAAACATTCTAAAAATAATACAATAAACTCGTACAACCAGGACAGACTAGCTGCGGGTTGCAAATGATTTAAAGTGCTTCCTTGTTCATTTTGGAGGTTTCTTTGAATTTCAGCCAAGAAAGAGACACCGTCATGTCTAAGGGAAGGAGCCTCAAAAGAAATTGGGAGAGACCATCTTCCTGAGCATCTTCGCGTGAACTGGGCTGCAACACTCGGAGCTGCCCCCTGCCCATCAGGAGCTGTGCCTCAGCCAAGAACAGAGCAGGGTGACCAGGCCCGTTATTGGTTCGTGGACCGTCTTCGTTCATGTCACTCGTGTCCACGCTCTGCCTGACCCCTAGAATTTCAGAGGATGGCTCTAAGTTGAGGAATGCAGATGGAAATGGAGCAGAGAAGGAAAGTTACAGAGTGAGTGGCCCTCCCTGGTCCTCCCTCATCCCGCCCATCACAGCTGGCCTCGCCACCACCTGATCATTGACACTGTAGGACCCCCAGGCAGGTAGCCAGGCTCCAAGGAGCTTCTGCCAGGGGGGCTTTCTCTGGTGAGGGGCTGAAGGTGAGGGGCTGCGGACGGCACCGAAACCTCACTCCTAGGCCTAGATCCCTCGGTTACTACTTCTAGCATGTTTGCAAGAATTACAATAGAAATCTAATTTTTCCCAGTGACTATCCCTAAATGTTACCCATTGCTTCCACTTAAATACCACGCATCCACATGGGAAAGCTTTCCCCTTTTCACATTATACTCGATTTAGGAAGGCCGGCACTCCCTTCGTAGGTTAGTCAACCTAAGGCTTAGGAGATCATGCTGCTGGCGAGTCTGGCTGGAAATAAAAGAAACGACAACAAAGAACTGCCATGGCTGGAAAAGTAATCTTCAGACTTTCCAAAATTGTTTTCCAGCCGTCTTTGCGGACCGCCTAAAACCCTCGGGTGCCTTAGAAACCGCCCTGCGTGGCTTCCGCGGCCCCTCCTCGCGCGGCATGTGGCCCGCTTTCCACCTGGGAGGCCCGCGTCCTGGCACGTGCGCGCCCCGCATCCCGACCTAACGCGCCTGGACGGGGCGCTAAGGAGAAGGCAGGGGTGTAGAGCAGACCACGAAGGACAGTCAGCCGCCAGCCCCCCCTCTTTTAAATGAAACCGCCTCCTGCTCTCGTCTGTTAAAGGAAAAGCCTGAGAGTCCAGCCCTGCACCCTTGCCTGCCGAGCGCACTGAGTGGCGCAGTCCATCCCCAGTCCCATCGCCCTGCGGCCGCCCCGACACGCGCGAGGGGCGCTCCCCCCAAAGCTCGTTTATGGAAAAATACAATCCAGAGGGGAGGAGGGGGCTGCGAGGGGCTGCCCCCTGGGGAACTTTTGTGTCACTGCGTTGGAGGAGAGAGAAATTCACCTGGAGCTGCAGTAAACTGACATTGTGGACGTGGTGTTACGCGCCTGATGGGACGCAGAGAATCCAGGCGGCGCTGCAGCAGGGAGGCAGGCGAGGCGACCTGGCACTGTGATGACACATGGCATTCATCTTCCTAAGATGGTAAATCAAGAGGCACGCTGTTAGCAACAAGAATCTACGCACGAACGAGGGGAGGAAAGCAGCAGCTCCTTATCATTTCAAAACCACAGACGGCGCAGGGGTTCGAGCAGGGAGTACAGGGAGCAGAGATGCAAGGCAAGGACACAGGCCCCCCTGAACGGGTTGGCAGAGCGAAGTAAGTCAGCCCCACTGAACGCACAAAGCAGCCCCACAGGCAAGCGGCTGGGGCAGTGCATTTGCGCTTCCCGAGGTTTCTGATGCATCTTCGCGGCCAGTCAGCTGTGGAAGAACCTAGATGAAAGATGATCGGGGTTGGAGCGGCTGCTGGAAGCTGCTGGAAGCTGCCAGGAGCCCTCTTCCCCGTGAGTGCACAGGCCCCGTGCCAGCTGTGTGTAGAGTAGGGCAGGGCAATGGGTATCGAGCCCCAGGTTCTGGTGCCGTGGCTGGGTTCTGAGCCAGTTCAAAGGTGCGTTAGTGGGGCAGGGAATTTGGCAACCACGGGAGTCGGCCACTGTCTGGGAGGGCCAATGTGCGAGCATAGAGAGCAAGCCGCTGACGGGAAATGAGGGGCATGCAGGGAGGGGAAGCTAAACACCAGCTACAGGCCCTACGAGGCAGCTGGAGATGGAGTGACCCTGTGAATTATTGTCCACACGGGGACGCTTGCTATTAATAATGACAGCTGGAGTAAACTGAGACTGCGGCAAACCAGGCCGCAGGTTGCTCTAGTTACGGACAACGTCAGGAGAGAAAACGAGAGTGACTTCGTTTTAGCTCTTCTTTCTTTGAGGGATATCTATGTCTATTTCCCCATCCAACTGCCAAGTCTGGGAAAAGACCCTGCTCTAGTTGGTCAGTGTCAGAGGTCAAGGTCAGCCCTCCAAGGATGGAGGCTCCTCTGCAAATGATGTGATACAAAGGTCCTCCTAACTGGAGGCAGAATGATGGCTATTGGGTCAGATGAGCCTGGGTTTGGGTCTAGACTCTGGCACTTACCCAACCTCTTTAAGCTCCACCCATGTTCTCAAACCTGAAATAAGTAGCGACTTCTACGTGGGGTGTCTGGGAGAATTCAGTGAGAGGATGTGTGCTTATAAATATCACTGCAGCTCACCAAAGCATCAGACGCTCTTTTAATCCCACACCTGATTTACCTCTACTTATGTGTATTATTTTTTTTCAAAGTAGAAAGCCTGGGATAAAGCAAGTTTTCAAAATCTACTATTTACTAGCTCATATGGTTTTGTCTTTTCTTGGCTTACCATTTTGACTATTATGGGAGTTATGAAGAATATAATCATAAGCCAACTACAGTTCTTGTCACTGCCCTGGAGGCATCATGATCAAATTGTTTTACAAATGGATATATGAATACAAACTCTGGCAAGTTTTGTGCAGGAAAGCAAAGTAGAGTGGTATGAGAAAATCGCAGAGTGAATCTCCTTGAGACAAAGTGTTCAGGGAAGGCCTCCCAGGGAAGGCAGCCGCTGTGTGCTGAGTCCTGAATGACCAGGAGGAGGCAGCCCTCTGAAATGGGACAAGGGCATTTCAAGAAAAAGCAAACTGTGGGCTCAAAGCTCCTGACCATGACAAGACTTGGCGCATTCGAGTGCCTTGAGGGAAGGTAGAAGAGGGGAGAGGGAGAGGAGGGGAGAGGGCAAAAGACTGCCTGGAAGTCAGGCTCCAGCCGGGGGCAGTAGCCACACCACAGAGGGCCCTGATGTGCACTTATTCAATACACGCTTACTGTGCACGTAATACCTGCTCACCTAGGCCCCTAATGTTTGAATTTAATAGAAGAGCAATGAAAAGGCACTGAACAGTTCAAGCTTAAAAGAAGCATTCCTTTTTTATATTTGACAAATATACTTCTGACTGCTGAGTAGAAAATTAGTGGGGATGGGAAGGAGTTGAAAGGAGCAATTAGGAAGCTCCTGCTGGAAGTCAGAGCAGAGTGAATGGTGACTTGGACTAAGGCCGTCTTGATGGACATGAAGAGAAGTGATGGAACTGAGAAGATACTTGGAGATGGTGCTGATAAGACTTGTGATCCTGAGTGTGGAGATGGAGAAGGGAGGCGCCCAGGATAATTCTACTCTGAGACATGGGTCCCTGGATAAATAAGGACTGGGAGAGGACCAGGCTTGAGAAGAAAATTAAAAGTACTGTTTGGATAAGTAATGTTTAGATATTTTTCAGGTAATTAAGTAGTTAGCTCAAGTAGGCAGATGTGTATATGAATCTGAAGCCCAGAAAAAAAAATGTGCATAATGGAAGTATTTGAAATATATGTGATATTTAGAGGCAAGGATAGACACAATCATTTGGAAAACCTGTAGAAAGAGAAAGGGCAAAATATGTTAAAAATATTTATTTCCCCACTCCCTCATGACCCTAAGAATTATTTTAAAAACAGTCATAAAAAGTTTGATCTTTGGCAAAAGAAGGTGTCTCATTAATAACCATTTGATTTTTTTATTACCTACCTATGAAGGCCTTTTCCCATATTCCTGTTAGGATAATCATATTTTTGATTCATGAATGCTCTATATATTGAGGATATATAATTTAACTACTTATGATGCAAATAGTTCCTAGTTTGTTCTTTATCATTTAAAATTCTTTGTAAGATAAAGTTTGTTTCCAATATTTTTTTAGTAGTATGATTTGGGGGGAGAGGGGCTTAGAAACATTTAAATTTTTTTTTCATGATTTTTTCTTTGTATAATGGTTAGAAAGTCTTAGCCCACTACCAAGGTTTTAGAACAAAAGTATAGAAACCTAGAAGTTTATTACAGCATTGTTTATAGTAGTAGTTTTTTAAACTAGAAATAGCCTACAAACACATCAAAAATTAATTTGTTAAATATGTGACTTCACATAGCAGAATGTTTTTCAGACATTAAAAATAATATGTGCTTCTATTTACTGACATTGAACCATCTCTACAATATATTTTGTAAAAAATAAACAAAAGAAAAAGAAAATATAAAGTGTCATTATAGGATGATTCCCTTTTGAGGAAACTTATTGTGATAACAACTATATTTCTATCGCTGTTTCTATAATAAAAGATTAAACAGTTTATTTATATATCTCTGATATCCCAATTAACTTGAGGCTTATAGATTCTCTTCATATGTTACCTACTCAAAAATATGTTAATTAATTAAATTTCATATATATTAATGAGATATATGATTTTAAATTTTTATACTATTAATAATGATAACTATCACTTACTTACACATAATATGTGTCAAAATTTGGCATATACCGACATCAGTTTGAAAGGATTGAGAACAGGCAACAGAATTTCAAGGAACACATAATGAAGTTATCACTGCCTTTCACCTAATTAGCTAGTCAGGAATGTGCCTGTTGGCTTTATTTCATAAAACTCTTCCAGCAGTTTTCCTGGAGGCCATCAGGCTGGGAACTTTCCTCCCTTTCATGGCCACGGGCAAACATCTCAAATAATTCAGTATCGACCTGAACAGCCTCCCACCTGCCTTTTTAATCCACTCCACACATTTCTAGATAGTCAGAACCAACAAGCTCCCCTAAGCCTCAGATTCTATTACCCACATAGACGGCCTACGCCCTCCCTCCACCCAGGGTTCTTTCCCAACGAATTCCCTTCATACCCTGCAGTGATCTGATTTCTTTAGCACAGCTGGTTGTATCCAGGAATTATAGGGGAGGCAATCCAATTTAATTAATTTATTCTGAAGCATTAATAGCTGACAATCTTTTGATCTTCCAGGACTTATTTGCATTAAAAATAAAATTAAGATGTAAAAACAGGGAACTCTGTCACCAAAATGACTCTCAATGTAGAATGTTAACTAGTATGGCCAACTGAGCTGAAAAAATTCAGGCAGGTATCTTTGGACTGTCCTGCTCTGGTTAAAGGTCTAGCTGGCGGTGAGGGCAAGCAGGCCAGTGTATGGGGGTAGGAGAAGGGAGGTGGGAGGGCCTACCTTTATGATGCTCTTGATTTGCACAATGTCCTTCTTGTCTACACTTTGAAACCCATAGATCCTCTAAAGTCTCCGCACTTGGTCTGGCTTTTTAGTAGACCTTTTCCACTACTTCGGTACAAGTGAGATCTCTGGCAATAGAGAGGGACCAGCAAGGAGAGTGGGCTCCCTGTGCCTGAGAGTATTCGTTACGGGGAGATGCACAGTTCCAGGAAGCCCCAAAGGAAGCCCCATCTCACCCATCTGTACTCTACATCCAACCTCACATTTCCTGTCTCCAAAGAGTCTCACCAGACCTTAAGTTGGCCAGGCCTTGGGAAAGCTGAGAAACCACAGTGTCTTGGTCCAAAGAAATGGAGACACAGGGCTTACATTTCTCTCTTCCATTAGCATTCAAGTATTTTAATGAACACCAGATTTTACTATTTGTTCCTCGGGGAGGACATTTGAGTTTTCTGTGACTCATTTTATTTTCAATATTATAAAATCTTTTCCCTCAATGAGGCATAACCATAATTGCATTTGTAAGAAATAGGCTGTATTTGGTTAGTGGAACTGGTTTATAAATGTGGTGACAAAAATTAACTTCCTGCTCCTTTTGTAAGGTGTCTCTCCTCCTCTTTCCCTCTCTCTAAGGTTTTAAGCCAACTCACACCCTGTAACGTGTGCATGCCAATGCACTACGACTTCTAAGAAGCCCTCTCCACAGGTATACGTAAAGCCCGTGCAACAGAAAGGTATTCAAATTGCTCCACCTAACCACAAAGGTGCAAATCATCCCCGCGTATAGTGGTATAAAGACAGAAAATTGAGGACTGGATTTGAAGCCAACACCTTGACCTAGTTTCAGGCGCAAAGCTACACAAGAGTGACAAGTGAGGAAGAGAGGAGGAGAGAGCCAGAGAAGAAGAGAAAGGTGACGCTGTGGCGTGAGGAGAGAAGGTATCAGAGGCACTTAAGAATAAAACACTATAACAGGTAGACTGACTGTCTTTGGCAGGTGATCAATTCATGGAACAAATATTACACATTTAAATAGTTCTATTATTGATGAATATAAATTTGCACTTTTCAATACTCTGGTGACCAATGCTCCTTCTACCGAAACAACAATGTGGTGGAAACTGAGGGAGAGGAGTTAAGCTTTATGCTAATTTTCCAACTTCTTATACGGTTAACACCAGGGACCGTGGATACCTGAAGATTTATTAGACATCACATTGAAGATTAATTTCCCAGGACCCTGACCCACAGTTTATGGTCAGTGGATCTTCTTAAACCTGAGCCTTTCTTTTGACAAGGAAATGATTTCCAAACTTTCCTTTGCACCCTCAAGGTCTCTGGGTTTGAGAAACATCAGTCCCCCAGCCCCCACCCTCTCAAAGAAAGACGATGGCATTGACTGGGGTTAGTAGTGGTCTGCATTTCAGCTTTTGGCCCAACCACAGAGCTCACTAATTTGTTGTTGTGGTGGTTGACAGTTACCTATGTCCCCATCTCCAACCCACTCCCATGCCCACCTCCACCCAGCCCCGCTCCCCCTTCCCTCCAAACATCACCACACTGTCGTCTGTGTCTGTTGGTTATGTATGTATGCTCTTTGGCTGATCCCTTCGCCTCCTTTCATAGGTCCCCCTCCCTCTCCCCTCTCCCCTCTGACAGCTGTAAGTCTGTTCCATGTATCCACGCCTCTCTTTCTATTTTGTTCGTCAGTTTATTTTGTTCATTAGATTCCACGTATAAGTGAGATCATATGGTACTTGTCTTTCTCTGACCGGCTTATTTCACTTGGCATAATAATCTCCAGGTCCATCCATGCTATCAAAAAAGGGAAGATTTCCTTTTTTTTTTTTTTTTTTTACAGCTGCATAATATTCCAGTCTAAATGTAACACAGCTGTTACATTTTATTTTCAGTTTTGTTTACTCTTTAGGCAATCTTTCTGTGTATCAGTGAGTTTCTTACATATGGCATTGATCAGTTTTATGAAACCTGAAGAATGTACTCTTAGGTAATTTTTTCAAACATGTAGGTGTTTGTTGATATATACAGGGTGGCGCAAAAGTAGGTTTACAGTTGTTTGTATGAAAATGATACAATAATTAATAAATAATAAGACAAGAAAAAAC
Organism: Miniopterus natalensis; assembly: GCF_054644295.1. Classification (NCBI taxonomy): domain Eukaryota; kingdom Metazoa; phylum Chordata; class Mammalia; order Chiroptera; family Miniopteridae; genus Miniopterus; species Miniopterus natalensis. The sequence goes on along the minus strand of NC_142088.1, from coordinate 9,953,742 downwards.
TCTGTGTTTTGAGTACTCACAGCTATAAGCCTACTTTTGCTATACCCTGTATCTGGTATTGAGCTTCAATTCAAGATACTCCTCTTGGTGGGATATTCCAAAGTGATCATTCTAAGGTCAGGAGAGACTCCCTTTGGGGATGTAGCTTTAAAAGACTGATTGAACAAAGTCAAACGTATATTATAAATTAATTATATGCAGCTTTTAGCAAACATGCACATGTATAGAAAATTGTTAATAACATATAAATATATTTACAGCATAACCTTACTGTTATTGCCTCACTTGCTCACTAACAAGTTCTTAGGTCCCATCCTGCTTGTTGGGGAACATGGTAGGGATCAGTATTTTTAGAATGTCCAGATGTTTCTATTATACATGGTTCTAGGGCCACGTTTTGAAGTAGTTCTTAGCTTTAATAATTGCAAAGTTTAAAAGTAAACTTGTAGAGTTTCTCAGCCTCCACAACTGAGTCCAACAATAGGATTTTTACTCCAGTGAGAACTGAATGGGGAAAATACGGGGCTCAAACATGGTGGTCATAGGCCAACTCTTACCCCAAAGAATCCATTGCTATTTAAGCCTTGGATTTTGATGACAGTAGAATTAGTTGGATCCCTCCTTCAAAGAGTCTGCTTGCTTCTAATTTAAATATGTGCAAAGGAGTCTTCCTGGGGGGGAAAATAAACAAACAAACAAAAACACAAAAAACCCAAGACTGCGTTCTGTTCTTCTTAGAGATTCAAATATACCTCCCTGGTTACTTATAGTAACTCTGACTGGGGCCAGGTTATAAGAAAGACAAGAGAGGACCTAGGAGTGACCTCAGCAGAGGGTGTGTCTATCAGTCAGATACCACGTTAAGGCCTGGGGATCATGGGGAGAGAGGAAAACAGTGCCCCTGGTACAGTGTGCAGGTGGTGGTTCTGGAGCCCAGCCTGACACAGCCACCCTGGTAGTATGTACATCGTAGGTTGGAGAAGGAGACATAGCAGCTGCCCTCCTGTAAAGAGCAGTGGGGGGTCCCCCAACATCACGTATAACACAGCAGCAGCAACAGCAAGATGACAGAATGTGAGTCTTGCCCCAACAGGGCAAGTTCACAGCATTGTTCAGGTTTGGGGTGCAGGGAACTGGCATTGGAATTGAAGCTGGGTTGGGCAGCAATGCCCAGGATGGATGGATGGACTTTATAAACCAACCTAGGAGACTTGGACTATATCTCCTGACGTCAAGTGAGGTTGTACAGCCAATCAAAATTGTATATTAAAGTCAGCATAATCCATTCATAATCCCAAATAGAGAAGGGTGGGTAAACTGGTTCCATTTGTATTGTTTTTTCTGTTGGCTATTACACAAATCCACTCAGCAAGGGAAATCCAGAAGACTTAACTCCTCTGAGTGACTACTTTGAATGCCCCAAATTCCTTTTGTTAATTATCTGTAATTTATGCCTCAAAGCCTCAGAGATTGCTATTTTTTAAAGATAGGCTAAGATTTAGGAAGATACCTATATACATCTTGCAGGGTGTTACCTAGCCCACTCCCTCATTACTCGAATGCTCATTATTCTCCCAGACTTTTCCATCTTTTCAGCAAAGTTCAGCAGAGCAGGGAACTTTGATGTTTAACAATTACATGAATACTACACATGGATTTCATCACGGAGACCCGGCCCTAGCTCCTTCCACATTCAGGATTTGATAAGGAGCATCTCAGTGAGTTTGTCCAATGCTTAATTTCATTTAACACACTCCCAAGATGTTTTCAAAATGAGTGAACTGAGATTTTGAGTTTTTAAAATGTTTAAAATAAGATCTATTATAACAAAAATGAAGCACTAGTTGAGATAAATGTCCTGTCTGGAGCTCAACACACCTGGGAAGAGCCAGGTAGTAAATATTTTCAGCTTTGTGTGCCTTACAGTCTCTGTCACAACTACCCAGCTCTGCCACTGAACCATGAAATATACAATGATAACATACAAACAAATGAAGGTGGCTATGTTCCAATAAAACTTTATTTACAAAACAGGAACTAGCCCACAGGTACCAGTTTGTTGACTCCTATTCTAGGCCCTTCTGTTCTTCCACAGATATCTTTGTTTCGCTCTGCTGTGTTGTGTTTCTAACAATGGTAGCTGTCTTTAGAGGTTACCCATGAGTAGACAATAGATTTCAGAAGATGGGGGTACAGCCATGAGAACAGTGAAATGCCTAGCCCTGTATAAAAGCATCAGATAGCAGCAAATTAAGTAATTTTAGTAAATTAATACTCCTTCATGGTAAGAAAAAAATTAAATCAAGAAAATATATACTGAGGTACACTGTCGGTATTAAGAATGCAAAATAAAGATCTGGTCAATTTGTAGCCTAATTATAAAACCACATCCATACACACAGTGAAAAGGGAGATGCTGTAGAAAAATGATAAAGGAATTACCTTATTATGGGGATTGATGAGTATTTGAAATGCATAGCTACATAAAGCCACATCTGCCACGTAAGCATCAAAGCAGTGCCTCATAATTGCTGATTAAGCCCATAAGTTCTCTGAAGGACAGGCATGAACAGCTAATGCCAAAGAGAGAAGCAAAAAATAAATAAATGAAATGAGAGCTTGCCTTACGTTGTTCCGGTGTCTGTCCATGGCAACTGGCCTCAAAACCAGAAAAGGTAGGGGAGAAACTTGCCTATTAAGCCAATGGTTTTTCATTAGCAGATGTCATTTCCAAAGATAATATGTTGACTTAAACTTTCAACTTTCCTCAGGAAATATTTTTTATAGGCCCACATGTTCGTAAAGCCTCTTTTACAGGCAATGATATGCAAGAGGGGGAAATGTGGCTTCTCCGTGGTTTCTGTCATAATATGAATTCCTCATGTACGTCTCCATTTTGCAGATAAAAAAACTAGTTTTATTCAAACTTAAAAAAATCACACTGTGAATTCCTAGCAGCTTATCTGGTAGGTATTCAGTAGTTTCTGTGACTTCTTTGTGCAGCTGGAAAGAAATCCTTTTGCCCTAGTTTCTTTTGTAAAAATTATTCTTGAGATTTAAAGAAAGAGTGGCCTGTGTTAGATATTCCCTTCTGACCATTTTCTTACCTCTTTTTAAAAATTTTATTTGTAATAAACATATAGTAAAATTGACTTCTTTGGATGTACAGATCTATGAATTTTAACACATGTAGATTCATGTAAACCCTGCAATAATCAGGATATTGAACAGGCCCAGTACACCCCAAATTCCCTCCTGCTCTTCCTTAATGGTCATCCCTCCCCCCACCTCTACCCACTGCCAATATCTGTTTTGTTTTCTGTCACTATCATTTTTCATTTTTTGAGACTTATGTGAAAAGAATTATGTAGTATGTAATCTTTAGAAACTGCTTTCTTTCTCTGGGCATAATGTTTTTGAGATCCAGCCAAGTTGTGCCATGCAGCAGTAGCTCATTCCTTTCTATTGCTCACCGGTTTCCCACTATATTGATGTTCCATGGATTCTTTACTCACCCACTAAAAATATTTGTTTGCTTGTTTTTTCCAGGTTTTGATACTGATGAATTGAAAGGCTATCAACATTTAGGTACAGGTTTTGTACGAGAATACATTTTAATCTCACTTGGGTTAATACCTAAGAATGGATGCCGGACCCTATGGTAAGTGTATATTTAGTTTTATGAGAAACTGAAAACTGTTTTCCAAAGCGGCTGCACCATTCTGCCTCCCAGCAGCCACGCATGTGCGTTCCAGTTGCTCCGAATCTTCGCGGGCACCCGATATTTTTTTTAGCCATTCTAATTGTTATGTGATAGTATCTCATTCTCTTCCTTTAGAAACACCAAAAAAACAGTTTTATTTTCTCTTCCTGGGTTTTTATTTTATAGTTTTATTTAAACCTGCATCTTCCCATTCTGTACCTATAACCCCCCCTCTGTCGGATGTTCTGAAGATTCTGTGTGGGAAGGAAGGTTTCAGGCACTCCTTCAAAACCTCTTTCTCCTTCCCTCCTTCTCGGTCGTTCCAAGCTAATTGTAGATCCTATTCCTGTTTCAGAAGGACTGAGTCAGCATTAACAGAGAGTGAGTCACCTACTTCGGAGCAACACCCTATGTGCCAGGGATCGGCTGTGTTGTTGATTCAGGTGTGTATGTGGCATTTTTTAAGGAGCTGAACTGGATTGCCCCAGCGAGGCAATGCACCTGTAAATCATCTTACATACCCAGGCTTGCCATCTGAAGGAGATTCCTAACAAATGCACTATACCTCCGTATGTTGACAATCTGTACTATGATAAGATTACACAAGTATCTAAACCCCAGAAGGTCACACTTGCCTTTGCACATCTGATTTGGGGGCTGAACCTTTCATGGGCAAATTAACAATGGAAATGATGAGAAGGTATAATTGCAGATTTTCAAGGATTTATCTCTAATACGGGCAAGGTAGAGAGGGTGGAGAGAAGAGTAACGAGAGAGATGGTGCTGAGGAACCAGCCAGCAAATGGACCAACTTAACTCTGGATCCAGTTCCTTGGTTTCCATTCTTTGAAAGTGGAGCGGCTCCGTATGGATGTAGAGTAATGCAGAAGAGATGAGTTTTGCAGAAGTGTGGAGGTGAGAATGGAAAAACTGACGTTATGAGAACATGCCCGCCCGGGGATGTTGTAAAGAAAGTGTTTGCATTTTCTGCATTGGAGGTTTTCAAGATTGTAAACAATGTACAATTTAAAAATTTTATACATATGGTGTCAGGTGAGTAGTATACTTATTGGGGGATCACTTGATAAGTTTTTATAAATGTGTAACCGCTATGCTGTACACTTGAAACTAATATGATATTGAATGTCAACTGTATTTGAAAAATACAAATAAATAAATAAAATACTTTTAAAGAGGGATAACTTGACAGCCTAGAATAAGTCGGAGAAGGTGAACCAGAAAGAAGGGAAACTACTTGGAAGGCTCTTGAAATAATCTTGGCCAAAAAATCTTAATGTAGATTCTGCTTTTTCTCTCATGTCCAGTACTCTCTAGCCCCTTCTTTTGTATTCACATTGTTCCTACCTCAATTAGCACCTTGATGTTTCAACTGGGTTACTAATGGTTCCCTAGTTACAATATTATTCTCTCTTTGAAAATGTTCAGAACAATTATCTCCTATAGACAGTATACATGTGGGTAACACTGACATGGCAAAGGGCAGCAGCTTAAAATTTTTTCAATATTTTCAGTGTAAATTTTTTCATACTTTATTTTCCATGAAAAGAGAGATTCAAGTTTAGTGTGATGTGAGTCAGTGAAGCCCCTCACCACTCCTCCTTGCTGGTGAAGCAGGATGCTCATGCCACAGTAGATTCCAGGAGGACCCCCAGAGCCTTTGGAATAGACTAATGACCTTTCTCAGGGCTACTTTTTCTTGATGGACTTAAAGAGAGGAAGCTGCTAGGATATGGACATCCCCAGGGTCAAAAACCCCAAGAACTGCATAAATAAAGTCTATGAAAATGACTAGACTCAAAGTTCCTGGTGCATTCAAGAATTTAACCCAGGGCCTTATTTGTAGTAGTGACTAAATGTGAACATACTAAATTGAGGTGGATCTCACCGTTTTATTTAATGCAATATTTGTTTTCTGCTTCATTTCTTTCTTGCTGGAAGAACAACTAAAAATAAGTAGTTAGAAAAAATAGGTTTAAAAAAAAGAAAAACACTGACCAAGCAGATGTAGAAATTTATAATAGTTATAAAACTCTCAGCTTGTGGAAACAATTGTCATGGAGCCACATGATAAAGCACAGCATGATATGTGTATAAAATTCCCTAGATGGTAAGTTTGTTGATACACAATCAAACTTGCCTTTATTTAGAGTTCAAAGGGACATTTTCCACTGGAAGTACTCTGGTTGTCATTGTCAATTTTTTATTTGCTCTTATTTTTTACCCCTCAGTAGCTATAGGTAAAACAGAAGAAAAAAGTATTTGGGGACAAATCCTTGAATCCCCTTATTTTCATTAGACCCTGCTTAATTACATACACTTGTTCAACAGTTTACTAAATAAAACTACCAGAAAGTCAGATAATGTTAATATGACTTTCTAAGTATTGCTTGGCAGTACTTTCACCGATTCAATGACTCCATCAATTCCTAACTCAGTCATTCTACATTTTCTGAATGAAACTGCCCAATGACTAATGAAAAACCAAAAAACTCAAGTCAGTGTATCTTCAAGCTATAAGAAATGTATTAGCATGAATGTCAAAGTAATCACATCATTTTGGAGGTAGGATGGCTCCAGCTCCTGGTGTCTCTGCATAATTTCCCAGCACAGTTTGTCAACCATAAAATGGGCTCCTAAATGAAATCCTGTGCTTAGCTCTTTGGTTTGTGGAATTCATCCTTTTACTTCCCCTCCACCTCCATTTCACAACCTCGAAAATAGCCAGGTGGCCTACTCTCAATCATTTAGGGTTAATTAGTCAGTGTTTATTTATAAGCTTCGGTCCTCTCTGCTTCTAACATCTGCTTCTTGTACTCGATGTTTAGCATCTATCACTACTCATTGTTACCTCTGATGAGGTTGGTTGGCCACTGGTTCAAGGTTTCAGTCAATCTTTAAGTCAATTTTCTTCATGTAGGAACATTAACAACTCTTTGTTGCATAATGACTGGATTTGGTTGGGGAGAAACTATAGACTCACGCAAAGTCCATGATTTTTACTAAAACTAGTGTGCATTTTATTTGTTCATGTTATTAACTACCATCATTGCATGGACCTAATAGTTGTAAAGAAGGATAATACAACATTATATAGTTATTTTACTATCAGCGGCAATAAATGACTGCTGAATAGCTGGGCCCTAACTTTTACCTTGGCATCTCCAACAGGCCTTTGTAAACTTGAGACAACACAATAAAATCGATCCCCGAAAGAATTCTACCTTGGGAGAACATACACATCGTACCCTTCTTCAAAGAGCTCTTGAGTGACTGAGGAGGCATCTTGGCTGCACACTGGATTGGAAAGTGTCTTGTCCAATTACCCAAAAATAGTTTGGTTAAGGTGTCCTCCAAGAGACACACAGAAGGACAATCAAAAAGCATTGTTCTGCCTGTCATAACCGTGGCTCAGGGTGGCAATCCAGAAGGATTTTGTTCTTTATTCCCAAGAAAAATGGAGCTGGAGTCCTCCCCAATGGAGAGAGAGGGAGAGAAATTAAATACTACCTCTATTTCTAACACTAGAAATTCTTTTTTAAATTGGTGACAATATCTGCCGTTTCAAATTCAAATAGCTGAAAATGTTTTCAGCTACTCCCTGGTTTAAAAAAAAAAAAGGTACCGAAAGTTGAAGGACTCACTGTGCGCTCTGTGTCTTGAGTTATTAGAAAGAAGTTTTAACTCTAAAGACTCAGGTCTGAACTAGCTGCCAATAGCGACTCCATTCTCCTTTTCAGATAATCTCAGCCACAGCCCAGGAATTCAAACACAAGTGGAAGGGGGGACTCAGCTTGTCTCAGCATCAGTGAACTTGTCTTTATAATGAAATACAAGGCTTGTTTGCTAGACCAATAAGGAAAACATATCTGCTTTGTGTACTGCAGAAAACTGGTCCATGGACAGTGTCACTAAATGAAGGCAGAGGCCTTTCGGGCCAGAAAGAAAGGCCCTAATGAGAACCGAGGCTGCTGACCATGCCAGGGGTGCCTGATTTTACCAAGTGCTCTCCGATGCTGCCTTCAAAAGATGAACTGTTTTTTATCCACCAGTGATCGTCCCTTTTTAGCTGGTCCTAAAACCTGTTTAACCTTGCCAGTCGCATTTCTGGGGAGTGATATCGAATCAAGACGGGCTGATTGACGCTGATTTGGAGTTTATACAAAGCAGGAGGAGTGCATAAGTTTTCCATATGATTTCTTAACAGAAAAACATCTGAATCTGGACATTTTCATTTATAAGCGAGATCTTGAGGTTTATTTATTTACGTTTGTCAGTTCCTTAAATGGAAAGGGGAGAAAGAAAGACGCTGATTTCCTTTGCAGCATACATTTCATGAAACTACTCTAAAATGGAGCAAAATGAGCTGTTCCAAATAACCAAAACATTTACATCCCTAACCTCTCTTGATAAGCTTAGTTACTGGTATAAGAGAACAGTAATTTAATTAGGAAAAAGGAGCTAGGAAATTGCATTCATTTAGCGACTTAAGTATGAGTATATTAAGGCGGAAAAAAATAAAAGTACATCAACCAGATGTTTTTTTCTATTCATGAAATATAACTTTTCCTTGCTTCCCCTTCTAGCATCTGAAGCGTTTCCAGGAGCTAAGAAGAACTGGTCTTGTCAGAAGCAGACCCTAAGCCATGCAGCTGTGTTGAGCTGATTTTTCATATCCTCTTGCTCTCAACATTCTCCACCCGCACACTCAACTCTTCTGCATTTGACGCTGTATTAGAGGCATGAAGAGCAGACACCGGGCCACTGCCCTTCAGACATCAATCATTGCTGTGTCCCATTTTGTGAAATAAGTTGCTTCACTTGGCTAAGTGCAGTAGGTGTAATGGGTAGAATGTAAGTCTCAAGAATGCAGAACTCCAAATTCTGGCTCAGGGGAGACATTCTGGTTGAACTCAGGGAAATGTTTTCAGGTAGAAAATGACACTAATAATTCCCCTCTCAGAAGGCCATCGAGAGGACTAAGCAAAGCTCGACTTGGTCACTCGTGAGCTGTTACACGGCCCCGGGCGCACTGCTAGGCTCTGAGCTTGGCAATGACGGGGGCGTGCTGGTCTTATGCAACTTCAGCAGGAGGGAGGGAGAGCTCCTACTCTAACCCTCTCTTTCATCGCATTATTCTATACTCCAGTGCTCCTCCGCCAGCTGTTTAGAAGCCAGAGGAGAAGCATTCATCCCTTAATCGCAGAAGAAAGGAGGTCTGTCACGGGAAGCGCCCAGAAGGAGCAACTCGAATACAGTAAATATGGTGCTGACGGCAATAGAGACAATCAAAACAAGAATAATCTAAGTTTCTCTTTTGTCCCAACTTAAAATAACGAACAATACCCCAGAGGCAGATTTCTCACGAGGCAAAGATACTCCAGTTTCTGTCCCCTAACTTCCTAGACTCTTTCTAAATCAATCTTTACTTTCAGGCCTAATTTTTGTATTCTCCGCTTTAAGGAGGGCCTTTGGAATTGCATCCGCTTCAAGCTGCACAAATCCCTGTCCTACCCCTGGGAAAGTTGTCGCTGATTGTTGTCTCATATTATTACTGCCTTCCTTCCACAAGGAACTTCCAATTTAAATTTTGAATGTGAAATTTGGAACCTGATGTACAAGACCAACAAAAAAGGCTATCATCCAATGAATTGGCAAAACTCTCACCCTACAAAAAATGCTGAGCACTGGCCTAAATCCACTGAGCAGGACAACAATGCGTTACCTTTGGGCACTTCTTGATTCATTACAAAGCATCATTTTAAAACATTTCAATTGACAAATAATACATATAAAAGAGTATGTAGATGAATAGCTTGGTGAATTATTAAAAATTAAATACATTCTTCCAATAATCACTATCGGCGAAAAGGGGACACATGCTAACCTGACAAGCTCAGGGGAGGCCTGTGTGGCCGCCTTGCAAGCTCAGAGACATAAACAACCACAAAGGATGGTCTGAAATGAAAACTTTTTGAGTAAAAGCAGTTTATGGTGGGTAGTCATGACCTAGGCTAGAATCTTCCCGGACAAAAGTCAATCTTTAACTGAAATGAGCCTGTATATTGCCTTTTGCATCTATATTACACACTTTGGGGTGTCAGGGTAAGTTCCCTTTTCTAGACCCCTCAGGGCACAGCCAATATACCAGAGCAGAGACTACAAATCCTCTTATTTATTTGCTTATTTATTTATTTTTAATCCTCACTTGAGGATATTTTTTTCCATTGCTCTTTCATAGAGAGTGGAAGGGACAGAGAGAGAAACATCGATGTGAGAGAGACACATCTACTGGTTGCCTCCTGCACGTGCCCTGACAGGGGCCGGGGATCCAGCCTGCAACTGAGGCCAGAATCGAACCCAGGAACCTTCAGTCCGCAGGCCGACACTCTAACCACTGAGCCAAACTGGCTCGGGCCAGGTGGTCTCATTGTTATTTTTATTGTGTTAATGGTTAACTATTAACTCTCTTGTACCCACCTATGTAAAAGATGTATCACTTTACTTTTTATCCAATCCCAGAGGTTTCCCTGCTTTGCTTTTTGCCACCTTGCCTCCCTAATCTATCACCAATGAATTTCATGTAACCCACTTACCTCTTCTCTTTTGAATTCAATGTATAAAATAAGGTGCAAAATTGCCACTCTCTGGAGCATTTTTATCCGAAATATGAGTGTCTCTTTCACATTATGTCATTCTCTATAATACCTTCATCTTCTCTCCTTCCAACCCCCAAACTTCCCTTTACACAAATACTGTACAATTGGCTGTGCAAACTCAAGATTCAACAGTTATAATTAAGATAGAGAGAAAGAAATGAAGTCATCTTTTTTACAAAGTGAAAAATTACAGCTGAATTCATTTTACTTAGCAGCAATTAAAACACATTTGTGAATTTATAAATATTTTGCAGCTTGGTTCTGCAAGTGTTTCTAATTTGAGCAATGACAGGTGTTTGTTTTTTTTAAAATAAATAGCAATCCTGGGGTCTTTTACTTAGGATTCAAATATGTCACTGTGTAAAAACAAAATTGAATGCCAGCTAAATTTGATTTGGAAACAGGTAGTGATAAGCTTAGTTAACTCCGATGTGTCGGAGCATCATGTGAAGGAGCGCCTACTACCAGCCAGGTGCTCTTCCACCTACTTGCATTTAACCCTCAGAGCAGTCCTGAGACCTAGGGCATGGTAGCTAGTAGCCCCATGTTATGGTTGAAGAAACAGCCCAGAAAGGACAGATGGCTTACTCACGATCGTCATGCCAGGAAGCAGCAGAGAAGGGGTTCTACACGAAGCCCAAACCTTACCCATCAGGGTGGTCGCTGATGACGATCCTTGTCTTGGTCAACCACAGCTCAGTGGCATATGTGGGCAGGAGCTGTCACAGAAGAGCCAGGCCAGTCTTCCATGCAGCTTAGGGGGAGGAGGGGATGTGGGCCTCAAGTGAAGGATCATCCAAATGCCTTTCGATGCTTGTTTTTAGGAGACGACTGCAAGATTAAATCCTAGACTCTGAAATTGTGATAGGCAGTCAGACAGACATGAGCAGAGCAAGGACGATGGGCCAGGTACAGATCATCAGGTATAAAGCCCCGGGTACCTAGTAAGGACAATTGTAGGGTGGGACCTCGCCCCCAGGGTGGCCTTTCCTCCTCTAGCATGTCTGGGCTGACCTCAGAACCAGCTGCATTGAATGATGGGCCCCACCCTGGTGCCAACCAATCAGTGGAGACCACAACCCTAAAAGGACACACCTGGAAAGCTGCTGAATATCATAACGAGATCTTTCCCTAGGGCCTCCCCTAAGATAAAACCGTTAGGACGATGGAGGACCCAGCACTCTCCCACCTGAGAGGAGCCTGAGCTTTTGTCTTTCCCTTTCCCTCCCTCCTCCAACCCCCCCCCCCCCCCCCCCCGGCACGTTACCATTAGCTTCCTCCCTCTCACCCCAAAGCCCTTCCTTTGCCTCTATAATTTGTTTCCTAAGCCCATATCTTCTAGGAATTACTTCTTCCACCTCTGTAATTCTACCAAATAAATGTTCTCTTATAGTTTGGGTCTTGTCTCTGAATTCTTTCCTTGCCAGAACCCAAGGACCAAGGTTGCTGAACCCAGGTCCAGACTGACCCCACCTGACTAACACCCAGTGCCGTTCTGCAGCCTACAACAAAGTCTGGCTGTTTGTATTATTTAAATCCTATCTCCATCACTTAGTAGTTTGACCTTTGGCAAGTTGCTTGGCTGTTCAAAGCCTCGGTTTCCCCCCTTGGTAAGTGAGGTATAATAGCACGTATGCCATAGGACTGCGCTGAGATTTAATTAGATGATAAAGATCATTCACTGAGCGCTCTACCTGGCACATTATGAATGCTCAATAGACCTTTGGTATTGCAATCTTGTTTAATTTAAGGGGATCTTTGGGAGCACCTCCACCCCCAGATATCTTATCTATACAAGAGCCACATCTGAAGCCACAACAGAAAAAAATCAAGTCTTAAAGATCACTATCTCCTGCTCTTCTCCTAAGTCAGTTCAGGTGTGATTTCTCCCAGGAAACTTTCCCAAACACATTAGCCTAGCTTCTGCTGATCAGATTATATACCATAGTAAACTGAATTATATTACACTACATAACAATGTTTATTATTAGATTTTTGCCCTACTTAGACTGGGTGTTCTCTGAAAGCAGTGCTTCTGTCTGCCTCACTCACCTTGGAGTGTACCTGAGAGTGCTGGCTCTTGCCCAAACATTCTGGCCCAGGGTCCTTCCTACCTCTGCAAAGCAGCCCCTCTACCTGGAAAGCATTTCTGGGAATTTCCAACAGTGTCGCTCTGTCTGGCAGGCACCCTGGCCCTGCTAGGGTCTGTGGACACGCCTGCCCTTCCCTCTGGTTATCAGTTTCCCTGTCCACCTGGTTATCACCTGCCGGACACTGTTGAAACTTCCTCAGTAGTAAAGTTGAGCAGTGGTCCCTGAATACGTGGGAAAATCTTCCTCTGTCTGTCTGCATTTTGCTTTGCCTGGGATTCCCCAAACGACTGGTAGAGCAGGAATGATGGGAAATGGGGGTGACTCACCTTAGGTGAAGGCGATACAGGGGACATCGTCTGCAGAGAATTAAAAATTATAGAATCGACTACACATTGACCTGCTTGCTTCCTCACTATGCACTGGCAAGTCTAACAACGATAGACTAGTCCCAGAACATCATCTTTAGTTGATCAAAGTTCTAAACGCCTGCGGTACTGATGATTGAGTTCTCATAAGAAAAAAACATTAGCAATGGTAATATAGGCTTCAAATTAGCAAGTGTTGTTCTTTACCCCTTAATAAACAGTGTTCTACAGAAAAGTTCATTCAGAGAATTCGCAGTTATACAACCAGTCTCCAAACACAGACTCAGCTACATAATTTCATTTGCAGCATAAGGAATTGTCTGGGATCGGTAAAGCTCACGCTGGGCACAGTATTTGCACTCAGTTCTCCGAACGCTACATATTCCCGCCTGTCAGCAGAGGGCTCAAAATCGTGACAGCCCAATGACTGTGAAGATGAAAAGACAGAACGTGAGTTCCTTCAACTTTATCATTCCATGTGGTCACCTGGTGTTTGAAATTTAAAAACAGTGAAATACAGTGCAGATTTGCTGGTTTTGTCAGGTAGGTGCATATTTTAGTTTATATACTAAATATTTTTCTGTATATTAATTAAAGAATGAATGAATAAAATAATGATGATTATTATTACATGATTATTGCTGAAAGTGATTTTGCTGAGTTGGGAATATGAAAAAGTGATCTGCTCCAGGTGTCAAATACGTTATTTATGCCATCAGTAGTAGTGCTCTGGCCATGATACCTTCCAAAGGATGACCTTTCAGATGTTACTGAAAACCAGACATTCATTTTACAGAACATATATACAGAAATTCATGTTATTGAGTATCTGTATATTGCTGAACTATATCACACAAAATATACACTATTCCTAAAATCCAGACCAGAGGCAACAAAGTCTAAGCTGGAGTCAGAGGTCAAAGCCCTTTTTTAGGTCAAGCTTGTCCTGCTCCTGGCCCTCCTCCATCCCCAAGGTTCCTCAAAGGCTCTGTGCAGAGTCCTGACGAGCCTGCCCCACAGGTTCTCCCACTTGCTCAAATAGCTGGGCGCACAGCCATTCACCTCTGCACGCAGCTTAGGCCCAAGCTGGGACCCTCCACCTTTATAACCAGGTCAAGTACAGAGCCCAAAGAGAGCAGGTAGTCAATAAAGGTATTAAATAGATAAATGAAAGAATGAAATGCATGATATTAAACCACACCAATTCGAGAGTATTTAATCAGATCTATTTTCTTATGCGCTGGAGCAGGAAAGGGAAAGGAGTGTGGGTGGGTGGCAGGGAGGTGACGGTGGGACAAGGCTGGGCAAGTCACTGTTCCCCAATTGAGTTCCCTTATCAGCCCAACCTGGTGGATGCCTGCGTGGGGTCGTGTTTAAGAGCTGCTCTGCCAATTACTGGGGTTGAGCAACCAGCAAGGTTGCTCTGTTTTTCTGTTTCCATACCACTTTGGGTTTCATGCTTTGCAACCATTAATTATTTATTCCACAAGGCACTCCAGAGAGATTTAACAGACTAGGAAATGCAGAGCAAGACTGAGTGCCTTGCCGGGTCTAAGGAGCACTTCAGAGGGAGAGAGGATGGCTGGCTCCATGGTTTCCACTCCTGCCCGCAGGTCCCCACCGCCCTTCCATTAGTCTCTTCTGCTAGAGGTGACAAAGTACTGCCTGCCTTCAGAGCCATTCCCAAAGCCGAATCCACTCACTTGTGTTTAATCATAATTGAATGAAGACTTTCAGGAAAATGATTTTAGCCTTTTGAGATTAATTTGAGAAAAGAGAAAAAAGAAGCAGCTAAGTATAAAATGTTGAGTCTTAACTCAATTTTCCCTTCCTGATCAAGTGTGACCAGGAGTAAAGCAAGATTTTGTTGATCCCACTATTTTAAACCCTAAGGATATGTGGTACTTTGATCTAGTAATAGGGCAGACAGTACCCAGCAAGCAAGAGTTTGAGTAAGACTTCCAGAGTTCTGCAGAGACCACCAACAGTTTTTTTGTTTAGTTTTGTTTTGTTTTTAATGTTTTTATTGATTTCAGAGAGAGGAAATGAGAGGGAGAGAGAGACAGAAACATCAATGATGAAACAGAGTCATTGATCGGCTGCCTCCTACTTGTCCCTTACTGGGGATCAAGCCTAAAACCCAGGCATGTGCCTTGACTGGAAATCGAACCTTGACCTCCTGGTTCATGGGTCAATGCTCAACCACTGAGCTATGCTGGCCGGGCTGTCAACAATTTTTGTTAGAACTGTGACACTACCCACTGCTTCCAGAGTGTCTCCTGCAACCCCCAAACCACTCTCAGGGGCATTCAGGGAGACCAACAAGCTCCACGTGCTCTAATGAGATCCCCTCTCATGCGGCCAAGTCACCACCCACCTGCCCCCACACTGACCAAGAGCAAATCTAAGAAAAGACTATAAGCTGAGCTTATTGTGCACCTTCCTGCTCTACAATCTCTGCTTCCCTCAGCCACTGCCAGAAGGTTAGGACGTCCAGGTTCCCACCCTCACTGGTCATGTGGCCACAACGACCTGCAAAGAACTTGACAAATGTAATCAAGCTGTGTATTTAAGAAGAAGAGGAAATGGTTTTGGTAAGAAGTTAGAGACCTGATGGCCTAGCCGGGCTTGGCTCAGCGGTTGAGCATCGACCTAGGATCCAGGCGATCAGGGTTCGATTCCTGGTTAGGGCACATGCCCGGGTTGTGGGCTGCAGCCGATCAATGACTCTCTCATCATTGATGTTTCTATCTCTCTCTCTCCCTCTCCTTTCCTCTCTCTGAAATCAATAAAGATATATTAAAAAAAAAAAAAGAAGTTAGAGACCTGCCACACTCAAATCCCATGCTCATGCCTGTAGCCACTATAATGTGTCAATGTCCCTATGCATGTGTCAGTAGGGAAAGGGTGGCTGAGGAGGTGCCGGCAGGATCCTGAGCTGCTTCCACAAATAGAAGGTTTGTGGCTCTTCAGAATAAAATGGCAAAAACACATTGTATACTTTCAAACGATTTCCATGTTTTTTTGTTTGTTTCATCATGGACTGAAACCACCCCTGGGTACATATCTTCATTCCATTATATGTCTAAAAATAAGCTCTGTAGGTCACTCGACACATAAACATGCAGTTGCAGGCCAAGTATTTTCTTTCCGTCTTCACAACGTGGATATAAGGCTCATTTGGGCTTTATTTTGGACGTATCTAGAAAATGAATCCAATCTCCCACTTTATTTATGAAACAACCATGTCCAGAAGCAACAAATCTAAATTAATCTGCACCAATTCTCCTGCTAATTTGGGAGTCGAGCAGCCTGAAAGTCTCCCTCAGGTATTTCCTAGACTCCTCAGGAGTAGTAGCATCTGATGTGTGCTCAGTACACTCCAGCTTCTCTGCTCCAACATGGGACCAGGGTGCCTGGCCAATGACTATGGGCAAGAGGCCCCTGGAGAAATGCTGTTCCATCATTATCATCATTTCTCCACTGATGGGTGCTCTCAACCTCAGGAGTGTCAAAGCTGCACTATGGCCTATAGCAGCAGTTCTCAACCTTTTCATCTCACGGCACATAAATTACTAAAATCCTGTGGCTCACCAAAAAAATATATCTTTTTGCTGATCTGATTAAAAAAATAGGTATACTTGTGATTAAAAAATAGGTATACTTGTGATTCATTCACACCAGATGGCTATTGTTGTGTTGACTGTTGTTATTTTTTATTTCACAATCTCAGGGAAAAGAGGTCAGTGCCCCTGACTAAGTAGTCAGGGATTGCATGTTTTAAAAATTCTTGCAGCACATCAGTTGAAAATTGCTAATCTCTAGCATTGTTTGGACCCCGACTCATGAATATTTCACAAACACATTCCTTGACTTTCTGGCTTCCCTGCTTGTGGTAGATTATAATATTGTCCAGGAAGCATTTAGTCCCCCATCCCTCATGGCAGAAGACTATGTCCCCAACCATTGGTGTTGGTCTTAGCCATGTAACTCGCTTCCTCCTCATGGTCGGTGGAATGTATTTCCCTACCCTTGATCTTGACTTCAGCCAGGTAACTTGTTTTTGCCAAAAGGACATTAGTGTATATGATAACATACATGGAAGCCTGAAGTGTGCGTGGCATTTTAGGGTGGTTTGTATACAGATATTTTGTGGTGATAGCCAACTTATTTCCTCCTCTCTGGTCTCAAAATCAGTCCCTCAGGCTAAGCCAAGGGGGTTAGACACCAATCCATCGTTTTCAATGTTGATCTACCCTTTCTGTCCCCTTCTGACACTTCAGGACCAATCAAAATGAAACAAGGACCTGAATATAGTTTGGGACTCAACTGGAATGTCTTGGTACATTTGACTAATAGTGGCCTACCCGTGTTCTTCGTGAGTCAGCCTGTAGAATTTCTTTTAAAATATAGCCTTTGGAAATAAAACTTCAGAACAAGTTTTACTACCGCTTTAAAAATGCAGGCTTAACATTTCTTTTTAGAGAGAAGTTTACTAAAGTTTTCTGTACGTAATTAAGCTCTCATGAATCATAGGAACTTCACATAAGTAAACTTACCCCACAGGGCTAGTGTTATCTTTGCTGGCAAATATTTTACAAAGAAGGCATTTGTTTCAAAAATAAACATTTAATTTGGATGAATTTTAATAGCCACGCTGCTGATTCTGATGAAAATGTTTACTAGAGCATATCTGCTTTGGAACCATTTGTTTCTATTCTTCTGACAGAAACAAAATTTGGTCGGTTGTTGTTTGGGATGTGAAATGGTTTTGTCAGCATTTCAGCTTGACGCTCAGGCAGGCAGTCACAATAATTCTCTAAATAAACGGGAACCACCACTTTTCTATTCATCACTTCAATAAGAAAACTTTAACCGGAGAAAGGGTTTGCAAAACGTGCATTAGAAAAACAAAGGAAATTGCAGCAAAAGTTAGTAAACTGTGAATATTTTTGCAAAGGTTTGAGCAATCTTTTCTTTCCTTGAGTATTTGTCTGTACCGTAAAGGAATGAAAAAAAATCAAAGGAGAAAAGTGTGTTGTCTTATTTATAATGTGTAACGGCAGCTACTACTGGATCCAGCAGACCCGTATTGTGAGCCTCACGAGTTATACACGAGGTGGAGAAGTGCGGTAAATTTCATGCCAACATATTAAGCAACGCGGAGGTGACTTCTGTAATTAAATCACTTTTAATCATCAAAATTGAAAAGAAGAGAAAACAGCTTCTGAAGTCCATGGTCAATCAGCTGAATAAAGTCGTTCAGGCAACTAGCCTTGATTGGATTTTAGCAAGACGAAATTGACTTCGCTCCAACTCCACCCACTTCACAAACTAATTAAAAAAGCACCTCAGCAACATCTTCAATCAGCTGAGGAAGATAAGTGGGCTTCAAAGCAATCAACTACTAATCTCTGTCAATAACAGCAATGGATCCTCAAAGAACTTCAGAGGGCCCTCTGAAAGTTACTCGCGTCAATCAGAACAAAAGCTCAGAGCCATGTGCTTGCCATTTGGGGGGACCTTGTTCAACAATGCGGTTGGCTTATAAGAAAGAAAAACACACACCAGCAGGGCATACATTCACATCCAAGCTCTCACTCAACTTCAGTCCACCTAAATTCCCATCAAGCAAGAGTAAGAACAATGCTTGGATCAGAAGGGCTTGAAGGGTCATTGGGCAAGTCATTTAAAAATGTCCAGAAATGTACAAGCGCCTACAGTCCTTCACTGGACTAGGGGATCATTCGATTACCGTCTGCAGGGCCACTGGCTGCGAATCAGTAAAAGTCCTGGCATCGGGAGCGTGTCCTCTTTACCGTCCAAGACGTTTTCATTTTTGAATAGAGGAATGAACGGAAGAAGCCCTTGTGACACAAAATAGGTTTTCCTCCTTTCCCCGTGTTTCCATTCTGGAAATCCAATTTCTTAATAAAAGATATCTAACTCTTCAAAGCTCTGTTCTATTCACAATCCTAAGTGAAAGATTCAGGACAAATCTGAACATAGAAATTTCTTTCCTTTAACTCTTAGATAAAAAAATAAGAAGAAAATTAAAAAGGAGGGAAGAAAAAAGAAAGAAAAGACAAAGAATGACACAGGAGACTAGTATGGTGTCAAGTTTTCAGGTCGATCTTATTGATCTCTAGTGATAGCTATTACTCCCCCCCCTCCAATATCTCTATTTCTATCTCTCTCTTTCTATCCTCGGTGTCTTTTCTATGGCCCAGGTCTTTATTCAGAATTATTGTTACTTTATACATGTGAAAATATGTTTAAACCCTTCAAAAAATAATAAAGTTCCATGAAATACCTCGACTCAGTGATTATGGGGTGGCATGGGGGATAATTAGGTAATTAGGACAGCTGGGGTAAAAGGAGCCACTCAGGGTGCTCCCAAACTCGAAGTCACGTGCCAACTAGCAAGGGAGTACACACTTAAATATTGTAACAATGGCCACAGCCATACCGAGGCATACCCTCTAAACATCGGTGCTGACTTTCTGTTCTCTGTCTGTGTCTGAACATTCTTGCTTTCAGAAACTTATACCTAGGAGCTAAAAAATGTAAAGTATACCTTGGACTTTAGAGCTGAAAGATATTAGAGATTAGGAAGCCCAAGTCCCGGTTTTAGAATGAGGAATCATGAGCAAAGCTCTCTGTGGCAGAGTTCAGGCTAGATCTAACATCTTCTAAACTGTACAATATTCTTTTTCAACAGCATCAAAGATAGAGTGCCTATTACACTAAATAGATTCTCTATCACATTGGTCTACAGCTAGGAGAAAATCAATTTCAGGCTATCGACCAGAGAATTAAAAGTCTTACTTAAGATGTGAAATGTTACTGGTTCTCATGAAGACACGAATTTCCCTTACATCCCACTCCTCCATCAAGACGTTCGGACAGATAACAATAATGATGGGTTTTTTTACACCAAGAAAAAAGAACTGCTGAGACAGACGGAAAGCAATCCTTTCACAGGTCCGCTTTGTGGAAATGCCACAGGAAATTAACCGGTGAGACACACCTTCCTCTCCAGTTCTATTTCACTCCTGCAAGAGGCACGATGATATTACAGGAAGACCCTCATCTTTGGTGGCAGACGGATACGGCGCAAATCTCAGCACAGTCATTTTACAAGCAGTTAAAATTCGATCAAGTGCTTAATCTACTTAATTCTCAGTTTTATAGCTATAGCTGTAAAATTGGAGTAGTAATACTTGCAACCTGGTTGTGGTGGGAATTAAATAAGATAAGTCACCAGCCTCACCTGCCTGTGGCTACAACATAATGTTACTTTTTTTTTCATGTCTAGACTATTATGATCTGAACCCTTTCCAGCCAACTCCTGGCAAATCGCCTCCTCGAAGTTTCCTGAGCCTTTTCGCATCCTGCCTCCTATGTGTCCTGGGACCTTCTATGCTGCTGACGATCCTCATGATGGCACTCCTCTTCCTGGCAGTGATGTTTCCTATGGGTCCCCACTGCCTCCTCCTCGCTCTCATTATAGCTTATAGCTCAACTCTATTCCCCACATCACACACACCTGGGAAAGGATTAGAGAGGATGTGGTTTACCCTAGCTTACCTGAAGTTTGGCGTTGTAGAAAACAACTCACAACTGCTCCCATCCGACATGTCAGATTCTACCTTAGATCTCCTTGGCAGGTCAATACCCGTCCTGTCTTCCGGGCTGCCTCCTAGCAGGGGCCCGCTCATTCTCACCCCCGCAAATACACAGACACTCCCAGGCCTAGAGTCCAGGACCAACTTCGCTTTCCCACCTGGAGCCCCAGAGAATAAAAGTAGCCTCTCCACCAATCCTAGGGGCAGCTCATGTCCAGCCCTAGAACTGCCTCCTTTCGGGATGATTGACAGTGATTAACTTTTCATCCAAGGCAAAATCACCACCCATCACAAATGGCTTGGCCCAGTGGCTTAGACATGACATTCACGAGTCATTGGGATATTTCCCAAAGCCTGCCATATTCAGTCTTAACACCACATGCAGCACAAGAGTAACTTAGTTCAAGTTGCTAAAATCAGCAGTTTTTCATTTATTTAATTTTTCAAAGTATTTCTTTCAAAACAAAATACAAAAACAGGACAAAGTATACATCACTCCAGTCATAGGGTTTGTTCTCACAGTCATGGTTTGTTCTCACATCCTGATTTACTGTGAGCCAAGCTCACTCACACACACACACACACACACACACACATGATCTAATTTAAAAAGAGAGAGATTCAAAGACAAATAATAGCCTCACCTTAAAAATAAGAAATTTTTTACACACCCATAAGTGATAGAGTTTCAGCTTAAAGAAAACTTTACCCTCAATCTACCACGATACATAATAATGCTTGTGTCTATTGCCACTTATAATTAGGATTAGTAAGATACGGTAGTAATTTGTAATATCCAAACAAAGTAAATGGAGATCAGATACTAAATCTTAGGTGATAGTTCTCAGGAAAGGGAAAGCAAGTATGGGTATCTTCTTAACATGAAGATAAAGATCGCCACTTCTTAAGTGCCTGTTGCCATGCACCTGGCCATCTACACCAACCGTTTACTTTCACGCAGCAGCCTTAAATGTTAGACAGCATTCTCAGTTTATATATGAGGAGAGCGTGCAATTTTCCTAAGACGACCCAGTCAACAAGTGACGAAACTAGAATTCACACCCAGCCTATTTGGCACCAAAGTCAATGATCTTTCTTATATTCCTCAATGCATTCTTGTGTCTAACGCGGGCAATGAAGATGGTGATACTGAAGATGAGAAAAGCGAAGAAGGAAGAAGACAAGGAGTTTTGATCGTTTTGTGATGATTCCTGTATTTAGTATACAAATATGTGCTAAGGGTAATGACAGAGTATTTCTTCTTTTCTTGAATTTCAATGCAGTAAGAACAAATGATAGGAATTCATTCATTCATTCATTTTCATTCATTCAGTCAGTCGTTTAGCCAGCATTGCTTGGGCAACTACCATGTGGCAGCCATGGTACTAGACATAAAGGCATAAAGTAGGAGAATTTTTTAAAAATCCTAAGATTTCTAAGATTCTATTGATCTTATGGTCTACTTGGGGGTGGGCCAACAAGAAAATCAATAAGTACTCAGCCCTGCTAAAAGCGCTCTAAGCAAGGTAGGCACAGGGTGATGTGAAGAGCCACTGGCTCAGACTAGGAAGCTAAAGAAGACCTCCATGAGACACTGATTCAGGACCCTGAAGGACGGGTAGGCATTAACTAGGTAGGCACAGTCTATAGAAAGAGGAAAGAGCATAGGGAAGGCACTGAGGCATGAAAAGGCTGGGTGCATTTGGAAGACTGGAAGTAGGTCTCTTTGAAACTTGCAAAGTGGCCTGTGTACCCTATGGTTTAGTTTCTTTGTGTGTGAATGAGAAATAATAAAAATACTTTTTTGTAGAGGTGAATGGTTTGAGATCATTGGTAAAGGCTCCATAAGTGTTAGCTCTTGTTATCGTGGACAACTTCACAGGCATGTTGAATATGCTTTTGGTTAATAGTAACAGAAAATCATCTGGGTCAAATGGACTTAACAATAAAGGAGAATTTTGGACTTCTGATATGAAAAGTCAGAAGGAAGGCAAACTTCGGGCACAGTTCAATTGGATGCACAGCCAGCAGAAAACTAGTGAATTTTTAACAATCAACTCTGTGGGTAGAAGGAGAAAGACAAAGACAGACGAGAAAAGGGAGAGGAAACAGAAGTCTTCTCCAGATTTCCATGGTTATAAATACGCCCACCGTGGCCAAGGTCTAGCTACCAACATGATGTTGTTGACCAGCTCACAAGATTCCTGAAAACTTAGCAGCCCACTCAGTCTCATGGACTGGTTGGTACAAGCTGCCTCCAGGATACCATCGGGTCCCACTCTGTTTCCTTGAGATTCTCTTTATCTATGTCACCTTCATCTTAAGGATGACTTTTCTCATGATCCCAGAATGGCTACCAGAGGAAATGATGACTTGTGTTCACGTGGGGGTGCAGTAGGTTTCCAGAAAGATTGCTTCCCACACTATGGAAAAGATGTCTCAAGTTTCTCTCTGATTGGACCTCCTGTGACCCAGTCATTGTGTGTCAAAGTTTTACTCTGGTTCTGACCCATTCGGATAACTTTAACTGGGCATGGGCCAGTCCCACTCAGATGACATAAAGAGAGAACATGAGTCCTCAGTTCAAATCTGTTAGGTGCTGTTAGGAAGAGAACCGACGGGAAGTCAAAGCTGGGTGAGCTACCAACTAAAACCCAAGACGCACCCTGGAGAGTTTATAATTTATTGAGAGGGTAATGCAAAGATACTGGGAAGGCAAACTGTTGCAAAATTAGTTTCCCAATATCGAATGCAAATCCTATTTTAAAAGCAAACACTGTCTCTAGCATCATGGTAGATTACATCAGGGAAAAGTATATATTATGTTAGCTCAGGTTTTAACTTCCGATGTTTTATAAACAGCCAGAACCTAAGTTATAAAGAGGCAATTTATGAGGATCTTCTCATTTTACAAATGATCGTTTGTTTTGATTCTTAAGTTCCTGGCCATTTTGAGGGGGGTAAAAAGATGAACTCAATTAAACCTTAACTGAATGGTAAATGAGGTGGTGATTCTATTATGTCATTCACTAGATAATGCATAAGCAAAAAGAAACTACGGTGCAATTAGCCTCCTGAGACATTTCAATATTTCAATAAGTCATGGAAATAAATTCTGAGCAATTTAAGAGAATAAGAACTCTATTAATTGTAATGTACTTTTGCCTACATAAAAATTGTTGTGCATGTATATCTTCTTGCCTTTTTCTATCAAGTATTTCTTGAACTCTTTTGCAACTTTTCAGCCCCTCACATTTGCCTCTGGCTGATTTTAAATTATGCTAATTGGAAGAGGGAAAAATGCTGGTAATGGAATAAAATGGAATGCTATTTCTTATAGCATCTGGTGCAATCTGAGCCATTTAAAAGGGCATCTTATGGAATAGAGATCGGAATAAGCAATGCCAGTCTGATTACAAACAACATGGGTCTCATTAGAATATGTCAATCTGATTGCTAGGTAGTGATACACTGCAGATTACGAGGCCATAATTGCCTCTTACATATTATGTGTATAATATATAGTTTCTCTGGGCGTATGTTAAAGCTACTTTCTCTCATGGCTGTATTTTCCAGCCCTGCACAAAGCAATGTCTATGTTCTACTAAGTTGATTTTAACTAGGTCCTTAGGTCCTAATTCTAGTTTCTTCTAAGTATTCATCAAGTTTTCTACAGCAGTGCTGTAAACAAAGAATTATGTCCAGGGAGATTGCCAGAAACAAGATATGTCAGGGGTCTATTACCCATTCAACAGCGAGCAGTCGATGGCTCAAGGCACTTCC
Source organism: Miniopterus natalensis (assembly GCF_054644295.1). NCBI lineage: Eukaryota > Metazoa > Chordata > Mammalia > Chiroptera > Miniopteridae > Miniopterus > Miniopterus natalensis. The sequence goes on along the minus strand of NC_142088.1, from coordinate 9,929,493 downwards.
TCCAAAGGGAAAGGGTAAAATAACTGAGGCCAAAGCCCGCAATATTGCTACAAGTCTTAATTAGGTTGTTGATGGAAGTGTGCTGTGCGATTTTTTTTTTTTTTATTGTCAAAATCCATTTGGGTCTTTACTATGACTGGAAGAATTAAGACATCCTAGCCCAGGTCGTGACTTTGGCTCACATGGTTCAGTTCATGATTTAAACCTGCTGTGAGGGCTCTGATATCAGGGCTTGATATTCATGCTCGCTAGTAGCATAATCTCTCCTACCCATTCTCCCCACCTCGCATGCTCTATCCCCACCCAGTACTGAAGCCACGAGACCACAGTGGAGAAAATGCAAATCTCCAAGCAGCTGCAAACCTAGAAGAGTAGACTCAGTCTTCACTTATTACCATCAGTAGGTTCTTGGAAACTGACTTGAAATGAAATGACATATAACAAAACCAATGTTGTCATAGGCTAATTGTTATAAACAAGAGTTAAGTTTCTACGGCATATTTCTGGTCACAAAAACATCACCAGACTTCTAAATAAAGACTCCAAATACTTCTAATATTAAACATGGAAATAAATGTGAACTATGTATACATTTTAGAAAGATGAATAAAGACATATAAAATCATGAATTTTCAGCCTGCTTATTCCAGTTCAGGGTCTAGGGTGGCCACAGCCTGTCCTGGCAGGTCAGGGTGCAGGTGGCACCCCACCCCGGACAGGACACCCTCCAGTCGCAGGGCCACTCACACGCCCACTCACACTCACGGAGTCTGGGACGATCTAGACACACAATTCACCTCCCGTGCACATCTTTGGAGTGTGGGAAGAAACCAGAGGCCCCAGAGAAAACCCATGCAGACATGGGGGACCGGGCAAACTCACACAGACAGTGGCCCAGCAGGGGAATCAATAGTTTTTCTCATCAACATTATAAAGAAACGGCACTGAATGAGGACCTGCCGCAGTGATCGGAATATGCCTTGGGGCATGGAGGTAGGTGCCTTGTGGCTGGGAGTCAGGAACTTGAGCTGAAAGTCGTGCAAAGTAGGATGACTCTGTTTGCCTCTGTCTCCTCCAGTTCCCTCATTTGAAACCTCAAACGGTAGATGTCCAAAATGTGCTTCAGAAAACTTTCATTCCATGGGTAGGTTAAAAGAATTTTATCTTTCAATATATCTGGAAAATGCTAGGTTAAACTACTGAAACTGGTTTCTTCACCACAGGGCTTCTCAGAGCCTTCAATGTACCCGTGTGCCATATGAAAATCCAAAAGTGCGCAGTGGGATGCATCACTGTTTTTCAATCTGTTGTGGCCATAGAACCCTCCAGGCCACGACCTATCATCCACTGATTAACATCTCACCAACCTGATGTTTTATCTAAATACTTCCCCGCTCTACTGCGTTACATTTTGACCGTGTCGCTTACTCACATAGCCTAATTGGCCCATGCAAACATCTGTGTTTGCAGCTCCTGCTTTCTGCAGACGTGATTACATTGTATTCTCAGAAGACCCTGACAAAATAGGGTCTTACTCCCATTTTACAGATGAGTAAACTGAGTTTCAAGGAGGTTAAGTGATTTGCCTACGGTCACACGGGAAGTGAGTAGCTCAGGCCAGGTTCAGGTTAAGTCTGTGCACTTTGTTACATTAACCTCTGTTCAACCTCTACTTCAGTTCATTTTTCTCTTGTCTTTGGACCCATCTTTTGTTTCTATTTAGTTAATGACCAGCCTCTCTTTGTCACAGGCTGTCATCAAAATGAGGAATGGCATCTGAGAAGTGCTGCCCATGGCTTTTATGCTGAGAACACAAAAATGATAATTAAAGAAAATCACTACTTCTTCGCTCACTCTGTATCAGATGGTGGTATCTTAGTAATAATAGATTACACTCTGCTTTTAGGGGAAAGTAGACTTTGGAAATTAATTCTCACAAAACACAGTGTGTAAGATGAATATTGTACTTATAGTTTCTTTCACTAGAGCTTAACAAAAATAATCAACAAGACAAATGGGTCAAAAGTAAGCCAACTGGCAATGGGATAGGCAGGTGGTGTTTAGAGAAGAATGCACTGGCATTTATACCTGCTAACTATAGCATGTACCATCCAGCTGGAACCCTGGGCTCGGTAGATTGCCCTTCCCACCACCACAGGCATCATCCAGTATGTCGAGGGCCTGAATAGAGCGAGAGGCAGAGGAACGAGGAGTTCCCCTCGTTTTTAGCTTATGTAATGAATGACTCCATAGTCTCAGTATTTAACATACTAAGGTTTATTTCTAGCTTAAATCACGGCCTGATAAAGGCCCAAAGCATCTTCTGGCATCTTTCCAAGCAGTGATCAGGGATCCAAGGTCCTTCCTTGCTGTGAGGCTGCTGTGTTGAGCACATGACCTCTCAGGCCACCAGATAAGGGGAAAAGAAATGGATGATTGTGTTGAAGGCTTTATGGCCGGGCTTGGAAAGGGCTTGCATTTATACCTCCTTTATCTCATTGGCCAGAACACGATCACACGGGCCTAACCTAATGGTTTGGAGGCTGGGAAACGTAGTCCAGTGTGCACAGGAAGAACGAAAACTGTTGAGCAGGTAGCCTGTCTCTACCACAAGTGCAAGGAGAACTATGCACCTCAGGGAGGTCAGGGAAAGCTTTCTGTAGAAGTTGAGCACATTCCCAAGCTTTTTTTCCTGCCTCACTGCTGAGCTGGAACATCTCATCTCATCTTCTCCTGCACTGGGACTGCAACTTATGCTATTGGGCCACTGGCTTGGTGGTTCTCAGGTTTTTTAGACTTGGACTGATTTACACCATTGGCTTTTCTGGGTCTCCAGCTTGCAGATCATGGTACTTTTCAGTCTCCAAAATTGCATGAGTCAATTCCTCATAAAAAGTCTCTCTCTCTCTCTCTCTCTCTCTATATATATATATATTCCCTTATTGGTTCTATTTTTCTTGAGAATCCTAAAACAGTTGACTTTCTATCTTGCTAAACAAGTATGGGGGGGGGTGGAATGCCAAACCTAGTTTCTTTTAAATCACAAATATGTTGTCAATACTCTATATATTAAAATGGTTGACTGTAGAGAAGTGTTCAAGTAGGAAGTAACCAGATATATCCAGATTACTTTCATTTCAAAGCCCGGTTGGTAACAATGAATAGCACAACCCCACCCTCTAAAGCCAGCTGTACTTAAGGACTTCAGTGAATAAATTATTATAAATCTTGAGTCTCATTTTCAATTGGCAGGGGCTTAGTCAATTGATTATTTAATGAGGAGAGCATTCATGAGGAGAACATTCATCCTTAAGACTGTGGCCTTAAAATTTTTTTATCCCAAGACCAATTTAGAATTTAATGAAATTTATGATCTTTCTCCCCATCAAAACACACGTACACATAATCATTAACATTTGCACCATGTTTAGGGACTCTCTAGGACCCCTTGGAGTTCTAATGTACCCCCAAGAATCCAAGGATCCAAAGTAAAAGCCTATGGTAAGAATGGGTAGCTGGTCACTTGGACCAATAGCAAAGATGTTTGAGAGGGTGTAGAACTGGGGATATTAGCGAAGACAGCTTATATCATCAAAAAGGCTCCTGAAAATAGTTACCATTTGTTGAGTTCTGGCTAGATGTTAGACACCGTGCAAACGTTTAAACATATTTAGTCTTCATAAAGCTCTTGGCATGGTAATTGTCATTCTACAAACAAGGAAGTGGGCACAGGGAAGTTAAGAAACTTGACCTAGACTGCATGATCAGTAAGAAGTGGAGCCTAAATTCCAACCAAAGTTCAGTCCTATTACAATGGGACATAGGATCTCACAGAATCTACATCAGATTTGCTAATGTGTTTTTCTCAAGGGCGAAGACCATTTAGAAGTCAATGCTGTTTGTTCTCTAAATAAGTATGTTTAATTAGATTGAGATTTTGTGTTTTGGCCAAATGACAACTGACAACTAATTAATTTAGAACCACCATATCTATGGCAAAAATTATTGAAGAGACAACTAGTTTCCAGGGTTGAATATGGCAACTACTTTATTGTTTTCAAATGCAAACTCTTTGCATTTAGTTTGCTATTTTACAATTTTACAAACTAGGTATAAAAGACCATAAATAAATGACATAAGTTATGTGTACCTAAGTTTTATGAAGGGAAGAAAATACCTTGACAAATTAAAACAAAATAGAAAATCTATGTCTAACTCAAGAGATTGCTCAAATTTCGGAACATGTATGAACCAAGCAATGTTCTGTTAATTTCTTTTTCAGTATGAACTAAATTATAATATGCCTTATACATTCTAATTTTAACCACAGTCCTTGCATATTCCAACATACTTGGAGTGATAAAAAAAATAAATACACTCTTCAGTGTGTATCAATGCTTGATGTTGTTTGGAGAATGTTAAATAAGTGAAAATATTGCTTCTAGAACTTTCCTTTACTCGTCAGAATTTAAGTGTCTTCAGACAAATATTGAGGCTATAAGTGTGTATGGATTAATACACATATCCTTCACAGATTGAATACAAGAGCTCTCAAAACACACACACCAGCAGTGTAGTGAGCGCAGCCTTTCTTTAAAATAACTTTTTAAAACACACCAGAACATTTTATTCATAATATTGTTAAAAATAATTTGGGGCCAGTGGACACATGGTGAAGCTACTTGATTTGGTGCAGGGGATCAGCTTAATGCTTCCTAATGGTAGATACGAGCTCACTAGGCCAGCACTCACTGTGGGGCTAGGCCCCGCCCCTAAAGCTGACCTCCTGCCCTTACCTCTGGGGCAAGGTGACCTGCTCAGAGATTCAACCTCATTTCTGTATACATATTTTTCAGGCATCAATGCATAGGCACATCCCTTTAAAAATATATTAAGGTCCCCAAAAAGGGGTGAATTAACTTTGTCACTCTGGCATAGTTATGAGAATACAATGCCATACACCCTGTCAGAATGCAATAAATATTTATTGATGATTTTTTTTACTTATTCAACAACATAGGGTTCAGAATGTTTTGTTTCCGATTTTTCCCTGATTTGATGTTCTAGCTTATGTAAGTGGCCACAGTCTCTGCAAGTATAGCTTACAGTAAGCAAGGCAGCCACTCAGGTCATGAAACATGGCAGTGCGTCGGCTGGAGTTTGGCATACATATCCTATCAGAACAGAACCTTCACACCGCGGACCTCAGATTCTAGAAGGCTGATGCACTTTTGTGGGCCGTAGGAGTTAGCTGGCTATTAAGAACTGTAGCATTTTCCATGTAATCAGGAACCTGAAATTGCTCGAGGCCATTTAGTCCCAACTATGCTAATCTCAAGAGTCACTGGCGTATATTTTTCTGTGACATTGGGAGACAAAGTATTAATCCAGGACACATCATCTCAAAGCTGACACACGTCTACGTTCATCTCCAAAAGTATATGAATTGCATATATTTGTTCGCATTCATCAAGTCCATTTATGCAGGAAAACAAAGGCTACTTGTATTCCATTTGGGGTTACCAAATTCCACCCCCTTCTCTCTCCATCAAGGAGCCGGTGATTCGGATGAGGAGTTGGATCAGAATTCGTGACGTTGATGATGGATTGTCACTTGAATGGGTTTATATTCTAAGATTACTCCACCACTCAGGTGAAAACGCTTCTGCCCAAAGCTGTATAATTACTTACTAAGGTTAGTGTGGCAGCTACAAAATACAACATAAATACAGACATTTAACATTCCCGGGTTGTCTTTCTAAGGGGATGGGCGTGGTCTCCAGGCCCACTATCTCCTGTGGCTCTTCGTCCCAGAACCGGCGGGGAACCAGGGCTCTCCAAGGCGTAGCATTCCACGACATTCACAGGCAGTTCTAAGCATAAGGTTCTACACGCACACACACACGCGCGTCAACACACACGCACACCTATGTACACGCGTCAAAACAGATAGTCAGCTCATATTCAGTCTAGGAAAAAAATATATTTATATCACTGCAATGGCACACCCTGGGTAAAATGTTACTTCAGCAATGCATATCATAGGCAGCTCACGGGAACTGGCTTCGTTCTGTGTGATGGCACCTGGCCTGGTGTCCATAGTAAAACCTGTAGCCTTCGGTCACCCGCTGCCGCACCAGTGCAGCAGCGACGCACAGCAATGAGATATGGAAATACATATAAATAAAACCACAAGGATCTGGGAGGAAGGGTTCTGCAGAGCTGGTGCTTCTACACAGTACGGTCCTCAGTGCAACCGGAGAGCAGACGCCGAACCTTGAACGCTGGCTGTTTCTTTCACTGGAAGGGGGTTTGAAAGTCAAACATTTATTCTCGTCAGGTGTTGGGTGCGGTTTCATCAGCGTCTTTGCTCCAGAACTGGCGCAGTAGAAGCAGAAGAAACGCACCGAGAAGGACCCGAGGCGGGCGCGCTCTGTTTCCTTCGTGGGCTTTGTAATCAACAGGAAGGGCTGCGAGGCCGAGATAGCAGAATCCGCTCCCTGCAGAGAAGGGAACAAGGCTCAGGCAAAGCATCGACCCCGTGGCCAGCCGGCTGCCCACCAGCGCCGCAGGGAGGAGCGGGGTGCCTAGGAGTGGGTGGGGCTCAGCAGGAGGCCGTCCGGGAGGGAGGCCGTGGATTCATATTTCTCCTTCTGAGAAACGACAACTCTAACAACCAAAAAACTACGGGCATTTGCAGCTGAATCATAACTACTCTGAGGAAGGTGCTAGTCTTGTTTCTGTTCCCTGAACAAGGACATCGAAGCATAGGGAGGCTACGCCACCGGCTCTCGGTCATAAGCCCTGAAGCGGCCGCAGTGGGACCAGAACCCCGCACAGTCTGAGCCTAGAGCCGTGTGAAGGGCCTGTCTTTGAAATGAAAATCACGGCTTGTATGGCTCAGTTGTGCGAGGTGAGAAGGGCCTCGAGTTGGTGAAGCGTGGAAAGGCACACTGGGCTACTGGCAAAGCCTGGACGCTGGCGTCCAGTCTTTCCAAAGTGGGAAACTGTGTGTCTTGGGGACATTTGGATTTGGAAACATCCCAACAATACGACTGAAAAAATGCAAACTCGGAACTAAAAGTCTTGGATCTTTTTCTTAAAAAGAAAGTGACTTTTAATGAACGAGGTTATCTAATTAGTAAAAAAGATCCATACACTCTGCGTGGAACAGGCAGAGGGAGGGAACCTAGGGCCATGGGCACAGTGAGAGGTTTGGAGCAACCGTGACAGTGGTCTTGGTGGCTCAAGCCCACCAAGGACTAATCTGCCGCAGATGACCCATCAGCCTAGAATCAAACAAGGCTGGCACAATACAGTGAAATCATTTGCCAAATAATCAACTCAAGCCAAAAGAAGCCATTCCCTCTTCTTTCCTTTGCAACAACTGACCATCAAGGTTGCTTCTTGGGCTATATCTCTCACCCCAGTGGCCGTGCTTGGCAGTTGGCCTCAAGTGTAGAGCAAGGATTAAAACCAAAATGTATCTTTACAGACAATTTTGCTTATTTAATAAAATTTTGTTTCTTTGAGATAGATGACCACTTTTCAAACTTGTAGAAAATACTTTAGTCTATTTGGAAAGAGAGAAATAAAGTTTTCTTATAAAATAGTATAGAAATTATAGAAATCAGATAGAAAGTGCTTCTTAAGCAATTAAAAATGATAAATGTGGGTAAGGGTGTAACTACCAAGGTCTTTAAGAAGCCGCTTGTCAACGCCATTCATTTCGACAGTTATGAGACAAATGAAAGAAAAGGGGTCGGATCTGCCTTGCCCACCGTTTCTTCTCCGGAAATCAGTGAGTCTATCCAATGTAGCTTTGCAACCAGACTGTGAAGGGATTTTATCAGGCAGGCATGTATTTATATGAAAGCAAAGGAGAACATGAAAATGATCTTAAGGCTCTGATGCAGTACAACCAACACCACATGGATATGCAAACAATTTGAAGACAATCTTTTGCTAATAGAAATTCCAGGGGAGAAAGTGTCCTTTCAAAAGCACATGTCTCCTTTTGGGTTGCGAACCCCTTCTTCCCAGCACCTAAATATAAATATATATTATGCAAATATCTTTGTAATATTAAGTGGGCTACTTGGGGACTCTGTGTGGGAAAAGGATTGGATGTTTGAAGGGAGAAGTGTGGGAATACGAAGTTCTGTGTCTACTCGATGCCGGACTAAGAGTGGGGAAAATAAATCTTTCCTCCTTCGAATTCAGGCAACTCCTTTATTGTGGGGAATCGCTGGATCAGAGACCAGACAAAGCATGTGGCCCATGTGGGATCATCAGTAAAAAATGTGACTTTCATTGTGACTAAATAAACAAAGCTCTGTTCCTTTGAGTCTGTCATGAAGACATCAAAGTGCCATTAGTATCCAGTTCCTTTCAATGCAGTGGAGTCTTACTTGTGCATTTCACTGTTTCCATAATTAAAAAGAAAAAATTTTTTTTCATGAATTCCAAGGCTAAATAATACAGGAGTAATTTGATAGGTCTACCACTTTTTGTATAGATACACATTTACCCCCAAAGACTCATAAATCCATATAAAGTGGAGAGGCTTCATCTGCGTGGCTCCCTACCACTGAACTTCATTTCACCTCACTCCAGCATGTGCAATAAGACATTTGGCTTCCCAGTGAAAGATGGATGAATAACACTTGGGAAACCGTAGGGGAAGAGTACACCTTTCTTCTGTGACATTCAGTGTGTCCACATAAGAGTATTTCACATCCACTTACAATCGCATGTCAGGAAAGGAGTTATTATTAAAGTATCATGATCTCTAATTTACAGGTGGAGGAACTGAGTTACAAAGAAACACGGGGTGAATTTCCCAGTGTCAACATCTCAGTTGGCTTCAGAATCCATAGCTGTCTGAATGCCAGAGTCTGGCTCCACGCCCTGGGAAACAAGGCGACGTTTCTATCGTCCTCACCCTGCTCTTCTAAAGCATGTAACTCTGTGGAAACCCTGTTAACACTCTTAGTGCTACTGGATACGATTTTAGACACTTGGAAAGACCTTCGTTGGCTTTTCCACTGGCCTGCACTCTAACTCCTGTGTGTGTGAAAATTAAGATTCAGAAGGCAACCTTTGAATAAAGGTTTCAAATTCCACCTTTCTTTCAATCCCCGCCTGATTATTTCATTTAAAGAGATACCTACTGAAAAGTAAAACGACACCAGCATAGAACATCTTAGAATTGGCACTCTCTCCTTCAAAATATTCTGCTTTGAATATGTTCAAGTTTTAATAAAATACTTCAGGTCTTAAGTTCTCGAATTTAAGAAAGCAAAACTTGTAATTATTCAATATATGCAAGGTAGCATTCTCTTTTTACATATAAGACAATGCCATAATGCTGTCTTATTTGAATTAGCCTGTGAAAATTGAATATAAAAGACTCCACAGCTGTGCTGAAAGAAAAAAATTATAAACTTTTAAAAAAAGCGAACAAATCTTCCCCATCTATACAATAGCTACACTTGTCGACTTTGAACCTGAATATCCAGAACTTCCAGGCTTTAGAAGAAGTGGTGATGAAACAAAAATTGTTGAAGCAGTTTTAAAAACAAATTTCATATTCCTCCTGAACAGAAAAGCTTTTATAACTCATGCTGCAAAAGGTTTTGTACTAAACTGTCATGATTTGACAGCATCAAATTTAACATTTTTTTGCTCTATAAGAAACAGCTTTCAGGATAAAACCAAGGGGGAGAAAAGGTCATTAAAATCAGCCAAGCTGTTGTTTAAAAGTGATAACAGTGGAAGGTAAAAAAAAAGTTAAAATGTGTCTGGTCAAAAAAGTTAGGCTGGTGGCTTCCAGAAATGAACAAAGCCATTTCTTTTACATGTTTCAAGAAGAAAATTTCAGGATTAAAAGAGAAGCATCTTAAGGTTAATGGGCTTTCTGGATGAAAAAGATGCTTTTTAGTAGGTTACTTTCCGATAATGAGGAAATCAAGCCGAGCTCCAAGTCTCGCCACTGGCACCTTGGTAAATTCCCCCTGGCTCACCCTGTTGGAACAAGGGCTGCTAGAGCAGCTGTAAAAATGAGACTACTGGAAAGGGTCCTTAACTGAGGCAAACTCTCCAAAGAATGGGGCATGTGTGTGACCCACCAAGGTTGGAGGTTACTACCTGGTACCCAGAAGATGCTCGATAAATATCTGTGTCATGAAGGGCACCAAAGGGCCAGAGGAGCTCTGTGTAAGAGACAGCGCAGCCGGTAGAGGCCTGTCCACTTGAACCTGACTGAGCATGGCTCTTATCTCACTTCTTCCTGGAAGAACAGTAGGGAAGCGATATTGGTTTTGGTCTCCTCTCCCACTCTTAAGAAAGGGTTGAAATATTGAAGGAACCCTAAACTACCTGATAGCTGTGAAAAAAAAACATGTACTGCTCAGTGTTTCAAATAAGATCAAGTTTCAAAAAAACAACGTTTTCATCCGAAAAAGATTCATCACAGGACTTTTTTTGCCTTACCTTGGAGATTTGGGTTTGCTTCTACAAAGGGAAGTGTGAAAGTTCTCTATTCAAGATTGTCACAGTCCACTATCCGTAAGGTAGTTACGGTAAGTTTGTAGAGTCCCCAAAGAAGACTTCATATGGCACAGCCTCAGGCCCAACCAAAGAAACAGACCTCGTTTGTCCAGTTAGGGGTATGTACGGTGCTTGGGTTTTATTATTACTATTTTAAAATCCACTTTCCTTGTCTATTCATCCCCTCGTGGCATCACAATCTGCCAGGTGGCCTGAGCATTGAAGGAGCAACACTGACGGGCCACACGGTTGTCACCTAGGTCTCCCCCCTGGCATGAACCAAGCCTTAGAAGCTACAAGTGAGTCCTTCCAAAATGTTCCTGGGCATGGTCTTCATTCCACTGAAGGAAGGAGGACTGTCATTTAGGCCACGAACCAAATACTACAGTTGTAATTCCAAATGGAGAGAGGATCAGATGTCTCGGAGAAGCTGTGTCTGGCAGCAAATGCGGGGTCCACGCCCGGAGGCGGAGTCCTATTGGTACAGGTACACGTATTTTACAAACTGGTGACGGGGGAGGTACTTCTGAGAAACAATTCGTCCCAGGTCGAATTCAAGTGATGCTGGTCATTGCCTTGAGCTCGGTTTCCGGCGGTCTGTGCACCAAGCCACGCTGCAGATAGATATTGTTTCGTAAATTTCAGAGGGCGGAGACGAAGTAAAAAAAGTGCAGTTCTTCAATTAAAGTGCATGGATGAGGTAAACTAATTTCAAGAGTTTTGAGTTTAGTCAGTACGGCTCAGACGGGGACCATCCTGCCGTGTATCTGCTGCATTTGGGATCGCATCGCCTGGACGCTGCTCAAGACCTTATTCTGGTGGGTGACAGCTGTGATGCCGATGCGGGCCAGGTCGCTGCGTGGGGGAGAAAAGGGACAGAGGGTAACGTTGTGAGGCCTGAGCACCTCTTTCCCGCGCTTCATGCAGACACACATCGGACTCGGCCACAGTTCATACAGCACAACAAGGCAGGTGTACTAACGCGTTTAATTAAGCAATTTAATGGGACAATGTAGGTGCTGTGTAAAGGCTGTGTAAAATTATACTCGATCAGAATGAAAGGCATTCCAGTTTTGGTTTGTGTGTGTGTTTTAATGGGTAGGATGATTATGCAGCTCAAAGCAAAAAAAAAAAAAAAAAAAGGGAAAATACTATTAAATCCAGATTTACCCTTTTGCGTTACATCGCTGAGTACTTACTCCTGGTTCATGTGCACTACAGCCTCTAGTGTGGTGTAACCAGCAGCCGTGAAATTATCCTTATACCGGTCCATTTTAATGGCCTGGAGCCAATCGCCCACCGATACCACGGCGGAGAATTCCGGGGAGCTTGGGTCCAGCAAGGCGGTGTTGGGTCTGGAAATGGAAGGAGAAAGTGCAGACAGAGCTATGGGCGGAGACAGAAGGCTCAGAGGTCAGGGCGCCCGACGCAGACGAGGGGAACGGAAACACTGGGGGTGGGCTTTACGCGGAGTGACCATCGTCAAATGTCATCGTGTGATGTGTTTTGCCCCCAATTTCACAAAGCTTCTAAAAGCCTGTGTCAATCACCCTTTCTGTTCTTCATTTCATGCCCCACATTTGTTTCACGTGAACCTCTTAGTGCATTAATAATCATAGCAGTTGTTTTTTTAACGACCTAGCCTGGGGTAAAGATCGGGGGAGCCCTTGGGGCTGAAATGGGTTCAGTCTTTGCAGAAAGAGTCCAGTCCCTGCCAGCACTGAACATTACAAACTTTCGGGCAGCAACTATGGAAACCCTAGCGAAGTAAGGGTAGAGAAAACCGCGAGCTGCAGCCTGCCGGACTTGATGGAAGGAGAGAGCAGCAAGAGTTCGAGTGGGACGAGCTCCCAGCCAGGTCTGCAGGCTGTCCCGGCGCACTGGAAACAACCTGGGACAGCAGGGAGTTAATCCCCTTTAATCAGCCCTGCCGCCCGCACGTGTGCCAAGGCTGAGGGAAGAAAGGCCACTTTGATCACTGCTGAAACTGGAATGCGCTCCCGAACTCCCTTACAGGGGCTCCTGAATAATCATTTCCACAAATCTGAGCACATTTTATTAACTTATTTATTAGCTTACGCATTTCTCAGGCCAGGTGTTTGATATCAGGTTATTGTTAAGAATGACTATAGTTCAAGGCAGGAATTCTGCCATTCTTCACAGTATTGATAAATAATAAGTCATTTATTAAAGGAAAGTATTTAGTAGCAGACTCACAGTCATCTTCATCATCAAAATACCTAATCCTCACAGGGTAGCCCTTCACAGGGTATTCTATAGCACCCTCACTGCAACTACCTGCAGAGCAACACTGCTGCTTAAGTTATATTTCCTTAAAGTTCCCTTTTCACTAGAAATTATGGAATGAAGTTTATCTTAACTTTTGACATGACTTTCATCCAGAGACTATGTTGTTTGAACACAAACATTTAAATCGAATGCTCAACGATTATCATCATTATTGAATTTTCAACCAAAACAGTTCCTTTCTTGTAAAAACAAAATTAAGTCAATGTAATGCCTTGATTCACTTTCTACATGGCAGAATTAATCCAATTCCATTTTTCATTCTAATTTTTACCAAAGTTATTTTGATTTGTATTACTTCTTTTTTATGTAAATATTTTAACAAAGACTTGTTTTATCAATTAGTTCTGTGCTCAAATAGCAGCTTGTCTTTGTGACCTTTCTTTTATGTCCATTATCTCAATTACACCCAAGTTCATAAGTAAAATTCTGCAGGTTTTCATCGCAAGAACAATCAAGATTTAATTCTTCCCCCGATTTTGAGTCAATAAAAAATACTACTACATAGAATTTTAAGTACCAGTGTAGAATGTTCACCACTTCAAATATTCATTACCAAACAAGGAGCAACAATTTGCATTTGCTTCTAACTTTAAGCCAAGAACATTAATAGGAGACGTAAATTCTAGGTACTTGAGAAGGTCAAAATGACCTTAGGATGGAAATTTCCTCACTCCATATCAATAAACTCTGAGGGACACTGTCCAGCTTGCTCTGGAAGTCTCTGTGCTCTCTGTGGAGCACCGTGACATTCACTCAATTTTGTGCTCAGTTACATATCACGTTACAACTATACCCCATTATTGGCAAGTGGTGATAAGCATCGAAGCTATTTAAGTACCATCATCAGTGAAAAGAAATTAGCATTGAGAAAAGTATATGCAATAACTCATTTTTTCCCCCTGTACTTTGGTGCTAAGCACAAATTATGGAATATTGGTAGTTGAATAGTTTATGCCATCACGAGAAGCTCTAAGTCCCGGCCTTAGGACTCTCAGATATAATACATGAGACCTAGAGCTGCAGATATAAACGCTGAAGGTTTACTATGGAATAGAGGAAGCCAGCTACATGGAAGCCTGGCCTTAGAGCCATCTATTTTCACTCTCTCAGTGAACAGAAGAATAGAAACTAGCCCAGAAATGTTCCTTTTTTTTTTTTTTTTTAGGTTACATAGCTACCAGGTGGCAGGAGTAAGACGTGAATTCAGCCCGATGTCATTAGAGAAGAGCTTAACCACTGAGCTCTTTGTATAGTGGCCAATGCTAAGGGATCTGAAAGCCTAAAAGAGAACAGAAGGTTCCTCTGCTGTTTGCTCCAAATTCTTTTTTTCATGCATTATCATAATAAGTGCAGTCCTTCTCGTCTGTGATCTTTAGGCTAGGTTTTCAGGAGAAACACTAAAGGAGCACATCCTAGTGCTGTCCAGGACAGGAAGAGCTTGCATGTCGTGGAAAAAATGTCCTCCTGTTTTTAGCTCAGGGTCATGATGAAAGAGATGCCTTTGAGAAATGCAGACATGGAATTGAGTAGCTGCCTCGCCTCACGCAGGCCTGAATCACCTGGTCTTACTGTGCCTGCCCTCTTAGGTCATTTAATTGATCAGGATGCTCTACGCCTTTTTCCGAGGAGCTGGCATCTAGGGATCTTGAACCTTAAGCCAGTGAAGCTCAGCCCCATGAAGAAAAGTCCCTACTGAACTACAGACTTGTGGTATCCGTATGTTTTTTCTGGACTGATACACTTCACCTTGCTCTTCCCAGCGAAATAACTACCTCTTTACAGGTGGCTCGGTCACTACAGCTTTTAAACCCCTTCGCGAACATTCGTCTGCATGCTTTGTAACTCGATCAGTTTCTATCTCGGTCCTCCTTCCCGCTGCTCTTGAAAGACTCAGAAAAGAGAAACTTTAAGAACTGAAACCTAATGCATCTCTTGCAACAATTAACACTTTAGAAGTCGATTTAAGACCGCAGTGTACAAAGAGCTGTTCTCTAATTCTTACCTTTTACAAACACAGTATTCCTTTTCCTTTTCAAAATATAGCATCTAGCAACCTGAATGTCTTCCAAAAGTATATTTCATCCGTCTTCCAAAATGTCCAGGTCCAGCATCATAAAACAAGCACTTTAATTATTCTGTTGTTGCTTTTTTTTTTTTTTTTAATTTGTTTTTCTTACTACTCTTTGAGGCCTGACAGGTATTTGGCTCTTCAAAACGGTGACGTGAACTACCATAAATACTCCACTAATTGAGAAAGAAACCACCCAGGTTGCAGAGGGCTACGAAGTGACCTCTTACTAAAGGGCAGGAATTAACGTGAGTCACCGCCGGCCTGCCACCTCCAATGCATTCTTTCACACATCACAGTTAAGCCAGCAAGGCTCACCTGGAGCTCTCGGTCCCTGTCCTCTTCAGGCTGCTGGGGTTGCGGATGAGTTTGTCCAACATGTTGACAATCTGCCCAAATTTAGGCCTGTCACTCCTCTCCTTCTGCCAGCAGTCTAGCATCAGCTGGTGGAGGGCGATGGGGCAGTCCATTGGAGGGGGCAGCCGATAGCCTTCCTCAATGGCTTTAATCACCTATCGAAGAAAACACAATATGTGCAGCTGCCAGGCAAGCTGTTGTTAGCGGCTCACCCTCCTGAGGGTCTAGTTCCCTGCACATTAAGCTGCCAGCAAGCTTGAGCATGGGAACACCTCCAGTTCCTTCACAGAAGCCAAGCTGGACCTGAGTACTGCTCGCCAGCTGTCGCCATGAGGTCTTCTCAAGTGGCAGCCATGCCAACCTGCAGCTCTCAAGTGGAGATGCAGGACGTTCCAGTGACTAGAGCACAAGCACATGGATAACACGGTGTTGATCTGACCCTCAGAAATCACAAGGCAATGACTCTCTCCGCTCTGCTCCCCAGCATCTGCTAAGAACTCTTAGGAAAAAGAGTCCCTAACCTTGCTAAAGATCTTCCTTAGGAAGCATTAACAGTTGCCTCCAAAATGGAAGCCCCTCCGCATGTTAAGCCTGTGTCTTCTTGCTCAGACAGCTAATGGGTCTAAACCAGAGACCGCCTTCCAGACCTCCCAATCCAGAAGACCCCGCCAACCTCTAAAATAGCACACTGCTCAATCTTTCTAGATGCCCAGCCATTTCTACTTTTGGGAGACCAAAATACACCAATATGCCAATTCTGTACAACTCTCTTCTTCTCAGTTGACTGTCATTTCACCTTGTTAAAAGTGTAAGTAGATTAAAAAGAGTGACAGCAAAGCAAAACATTTTTAATCTTCTTTTAAGGCATTTATATTTTAAAGGGGACACAGACACATCTAAGGAAAGACATTATAATAGTAGATGATATTGTCCCACTACCCGGAGTGGTCTCCCTGCCTAGTGAGACATAAATAAATCATTCAACAGTCCTTTTCCTAATTCTAATTTTTCTAATCTGTCTTCACAGGTCTTACGTATTTTTCTTATTGACTTTTCTCTAAACCCCCCTTCTTCATGGCATAAATCCCAGTAATGCAATACGGCATGACTCATGCCAAATTTAAAGAGGGGAATTACTTCATAATTTCTTAGCTACTCATAAACTTTGTTTATGGGTATCCTATGAGATTCTGGAGGTGCTTTTGCTTGTTTGGGGATTTTTAAAAGTTTTATTTGTTTTAAACCAGTCTTTCCACCATCCCCTGCCTCCTCCCCCTAAAAAAAATGATAGTTGCCAGCGAAACAACCAGTGGCTGGCTGTAGCCATCTCAATGTCCACATTGCATTCACCCTGGGGTGGGTCCATTTACTGCTGAACAATTAGCCTTCAACACAACACGGTCAGTTCAGTTGGGACCAGTTTCTATGCACCAGCATGACTTCTTATCTTTTAGCCAGCACACTGTTTCCGTTTAACAACCATTTTGTGATTTATTAAGTTATCTGATCCTTTTTTCCCCATGTGTGTTTGCCAGCATCCTGTTGTATTAGTATTTATTTACTCCTTCTGAAGTAGACGTCTATATGCCACCTAACTGAAAGTTACCCTCCTTATTTCTGGTAATCACATCAGGTCAGCTTGATCCCCTCACTTTCTTTTATCTTTCCAGGTGCATGGGCGTTGCCTCTAGACTTGATGAAAACATTTTATATCAAGCTGATGACAATGTGAGCAACACTGGGCTAATGCTGGGGTAACACAATTTGTTATAAAACCCTCAGACTGCTTAATATTCTTTCATTAGCTCCCTATCCACTGCCAGCTTGGAAGATGACTTGTGGGTTAACAAAGCATATTTTCTCAGTTTACTGCTGAATGTTTTGGGGGGCAGAGGATTATAACCAACAAAAGTCTTGATAGATTTGACATATTTTCAACAGTTACTTTGCCTCATTCACCATATGCCAAATTCTACTCATGAAAGTAATTCTCCAGTTACATTTCTTACTGACTCCTGTTCTAACACAATCCAACACCAAGCCCAATACACATGAATGCTACATCAATACTATTTGTGGAAACGGCTTCAGATGCTTTTTCATGGAGAAAGCCAGACAAGTGAAAATTTTAAACCACCAAAATGATTTTAACATAATATAGAAACTATCAAAACTACAGATCTAAAAATATTTAGGGCAGGGAAACTAACAAAATCTTTAGATAATCTGCTATTATGAGCATTTGACCATGACTCTCAACTGAAAAAAAAAAAGGAAAGTTTTAAATATCAAATAAGTAAATGTATACATCACTTGCTCACTTAGGTTGTTTGTCTCTGTCCCTCTAAATTAAACCCAAATGTTGCTACAAGAAAGGTACGTGAAGGGGTCTGTGTAGCATGGGAACATCAAACAATAGACTACACACCATTCACGTCTATAGTCTTTTCCAGCTGGTAATTATTTATCAGCTATGCCAGCTGCTGTCTTTCCTCCTATCTGCCAGGAACCTTGCTTTACAATTTACAGATAATCCAGTGTCAACAGGACCATTCCTCTTAATCTGGTTAGAGAATTCTTTTGGCCCCACCTGACAAGGAGTTCATTAGTTTCTCCATTGCTCTGAATATTCTCTTATTGATAAGGCAACAAGCATCCTGTTTCTTAAGTACACCTGGCTCTTCATTGAACTGTCAAGGCTCTGCAAGTCCCTTTGTTTTCAGGACATGGTAGATGGCCAGGTAACATTCCACACCAGAGAGAATTTATTTTAGATAAAATAAAATTTTTTTATCTAAAAATATCTAAAATATCTAAAATAAAATTTTATCTAAAATAAAATTATCTAAAATTTTATTTTATTTTATTTTATCTAAAATAAAATTTTTATTGATATTGAATACCATGCATTTATAAACACTCTATGCTAATATTCTACCTCAGATATAGGGTGTCCCAAAAAATGTATACACACTGTAACAGCTGATAGCTCAATTTTCAAAATGAAATGTATTTGAATAAACACTGCCTTTATAATTATTCGAAGTGTATGTATACACATTTTTTTGGGACACCCTGTATATAATAAAAAATTTTAAAGTTTGAAGAGTGTCCATTTTATTGTGATCTGATTTCCAGCCCTTTCACAACTAACTAAAACCTTTCCAGAATTAGCTAATAAGTGTCCCAGGAAGACCCACTGGTCTAGGCTTTTTTTTGGTCCTTTCTCACTGGAGATGTTTATAATTAAATTCTATTACTCTGGAATCTTATTAGTGTCATTATTGAATGCTTTTCTGAAATTGTAGGCATTGTGGATACTCCCTCACGAAGTAGTCCAGATGGTACATTTAAAGGGATGTGCATAATTTACAAAGGGTCATTTAGTGAAGCTTTATTTTAGAGCCCTCCAGGGGCAAGCTCTAATTACAACTCTGTCAGCTTTAAAACATTCACTAGTTTTCTTGCAATGAACCTTTCATGTCGATTCAATCACATATGAAATGTGCGTTTTTCATATATCCTTGCATTTTCTTAAAATTCAGTTTAATTTGGCTTCAGTACGAATTCGAAAGTTATGCAAGTTCAAAGGCTGTCCCGCGTCACTGATCTCCGCATCCCTCTAAGCCTGTCTGCCACACTGTGACATTCAAGCTGTGCAACTGCGGTCCTTGGAATCTGCCACCACAAGGCTGAACTAGAGCACGAGGCCCATGTGGACGAAGCACCCCGAGTTCAGGGTGTCATTTCAAGCTCCACCCGCGCTCTGCCACACACCAGGGCCAAACTCCCCGCCCCTCAAAGCAAAGGCGAGCATTTCAGAACATAAAGACTCACGTCCTGATTGGACATGTCCCAGTAGGGCCTCTCTCCATACGACATCACTTCCCACATGACGATGCCGTAGCTCCACACGTCGCTGGCCGAGGTGAATTTTCGGTAGGCGATGGCCTCGGGCGCCGTCCACCGGATGGGAATCTTGCCGCCCTGCGAACAGTCAGCCGTCGGTTATTCCCGCGGCGCGTGGCCCAGGCGCCGCGCAGCCAGCGCAGGCTTTAGGGCTGCGTGTTGGCCACGATAAAGCAACGGATGTGCGGACCACACTCGTTTCGACTCCTTGGTAAAGTTTGTCCCCCGGCAGCACAAAGGCAATATTCAGTTTTGCTGCTAAGATCGTGAACTAAGAAGTTAAAATGAAAATTTCTGTCGCACTCATCCTGCTCTTATCCAGGCCAACACAGCGAGAAGGTAACACTAAATAGGCTCCTGGAGAAGCCAAGTGACCGCAGGTGCTAGAGTCATTATTGGCTTTAATAAAGCGAGGGCAGGATTTTGGTTACCATCTAATTAAAAAAGAAAACACCTGCAAAATTGGAAAAACAATTGACTGTTATCCAGGAAAATTTTTAAATGCTTTATTTCCCCCCTCAAACGTCTTTTGTTTTAATCAAGTTTCAAATTTCCTAGGGTTCCATCTGGGGAAATGAATTCAATTTGAAGTCAGTCCATAAGCTGTTCAAGGGGCCATCATGTAAAAGTTTGCTTTGTTAGGGCTACTAAACAGGACAACGTATTGCACTGGAAATTGCACCGATTCGCTGTAATTTACTCTGAAAACCCAGTGTATCATATTTATACGTGTGATCTTCAGGACCCTTGGGCTGCCTCTGCCTTCCTTAAATATTTGGCAAAGGTTTAATCTACGTGAGTGCATCATTCCAGAAGGTTCCTTTAACTTTTCTCTCTCTAACCACTGGGGCAAAATAAAAGATCTCCAGCATTCACAATGATGCATTACTTCCTAAATGAATGCACTTGGAATTCAAAAGAGGTTATGTGTAAGTATCAAAACTAGAGCCTAAGAAACTGAACACTATAAGAAGAAAAAGAAAATAACCAACCAAACCAAAAAAAAGCCCAATGCTTAGAATTGCAGATATAAAATGTAAGCATTAAATGGCTGGTAACTGTCTGCTTCATGTTGATTTTAACAGTGTCAGCCCTAATGGCCAATAACTTTTATGATTCTGTGTTTACTCCATTAGTATCTTATATTCCGATGGTCCAGTGAAGATAGCACAGCCATTAACTGGATACTGATAACTCCTAACTGTGCCCTAATCCTGGCTTATCTACCAGTCGTAAAATGAAGGCCATTAGATACTGGAAAACCTTGCATAGTGTAAATGTTTTATAAATCCTGTGTATACAGTCTCAGAGTCGGTAGCCAACCAACTAGAAACATTGCACTGTCTTATTTAAAATAAGATTATTTTTAATGATAAAAAAAAAACACACAAATAGAAAATCTAAAAGAAACCCACAAGGAAACAAACAAAAAATAAATAAATAAGGAAGGAAGGGAGGGAAGGAAGAAGGAAGGGAAAGAAAGAAAAGTTAAGTGTAAAAAATACACAATAAATGAAGCCCTACGTTGTGGCTTGGTAAGTGGTCCCACATATAGAGGCTGTTTCAAAATCCCTGTCTGGAAAACGTGGTTCAAAAATGGAAGCGTGGCCATGAAGAGGCTCTGAAGGCTAAGGAAACTTGTAAAATCACAGAGGGCTTAAGCATCCAAGTAAGAAGAGAGGAACAGTTTCATCAGAGTCAAAACCCGGCGGTTACAAATCCTCCTTACCCTTGTGGTATAAGCTGCTTCTGGGTCATCCTCCAGCACTCGGGACATGCCAAAGTCGGACACTTTGCAGACCAAGTTGCTATTTACCAGAATGTTCCGTGCAGCCAGGTCTCGATGCACGTAGCTCATGTCAGACAAATACTTCATCCCAGACCCAATGCCACGAAGCATGCCCACCAGCTGAATGACTGTAAATCTGCCATCATTCTTCTACAGCAAAGGAGTGAGGGACAATCTCATTAGCTTTAGGCCAAATTAATTTTCACCAAGCATTTATATTACTTGGGTCTTTTTTGATATCTGTATCTGGCATATAATCAAACTCAACATTATTTCTGAGCCTTTTTGACCAAAGTCACTAATTCACTAGTAAAGTGAATATATCCAAGAAGCTGGGTTTGCTTCCTGTGACAGATGGAAATTATCCAGCTGTAATGAATCTCTGGCTCAAACAGCCCCACAATACAAGAAAAAAATCAAATACTCCCCTCGTTGAACATGGATTATTTAACAGTCTTTAAAAATCACATCACTCTCTAGTTCTTCCTTTGCCCCATTAAAAAATACCACCAAATAGAATGGATGCAAGGAGTTTGCTAGAGTTTTCTGAATACCAGCCTTCTTGGGTTTGATATAAAGTAGTCACATACCCTGAGGAATGCATCCAAGGAGCCGTTCTCCATGTACTCTGTGATGATCATCACGGGTTTACCTAGAGTTTTCAGAAAGAAAAACACAAACCCTTGATGAGCACTGCAGTTAATGAGATAAAAATGGGCTGTGCACAATTTCACTGCCAAGACACCTGTCTTGTGCGATCTAATTTAATTAAAACAAGCCAAGCTTATGCCTCAGCTGTGGGGAGCTAGGAATGAAATATTAAAAAGACGAGTAGGTTTAAATTCCAGCTGGAAGGTTAACCCTTTGCATGGCTTGTTGACAAGGTCTTTAACTAAAGTGGCCTCTGGTACCCAGGGAGCACGTGAATGGATAATTGCTCTCTCAAGCAGAAGGGGAAGAAGATAAATGGGCAGGCTTGTTTGAAGGCGGAAAAAAAATCTTTAGGATAATTAATTTATTTTGTCCCCAGAAGAACCACTTGTGCGATACTAAAGGAATCAATGGCCAGAGAAACTTTCTTTTTTACTTAGTTGGAGAAACCCAAGTTTCAGGAAGCAGTAGCTGTGTTGATTAGTTCATTGCTTAGACACGTCTTAAAGATCAAGCACGGACAATATTAACTTCTTTCCTCGTCTTGCTCAAATTAGGGGCTATCCTTTTTTTCTCTTTTCCTTTCTACAAATAAATTTGTTCTATTTGGTTCCTAAGCCAGCCAACCTCAGCAGCAACAACAAAATCACAGAAAAGGTTCATTAAATTATTTCATCCTAGACGACAATCTTAATTCAGTACTTGAACATTCTTGCTCCCCACCCCACTTTTTTTTTTTTTTGGCAAAGAAATCAAAATGGTCTTAAGGTTTGGGGGGGAGTGGGGGAAACACTTTTATTTCACTTCAGTTTTCTTTCTGAGGACCTTAGGAAATTAGAACCATTCTTTAGTCTCTTAATCGCTGGCAATGGACTCGAGGCCTGAAATTCCTTCTTTCTAAAGGGGATTTGTAGGAGTGGGGAGAGGGTGGAGGTGGGGTGGAAATCCTCAATATTTTACTAAAGGAAGGGTTAGAGCAAAGAGAACATAAAAGATTCCCTGGGAGGAAAATAAAATGTTAGTCTGATAGTAAATCAAAAATATTCACACTTTCATTGCTGTAATTGTGGACTGTTTGGACTTAGGGAAAATGGGCTGGGATATGTCACTGCTGAAAAGCCCCCACAATTATTCTAAACAAATATGTTTCCCACCCAGAACCCCCATCAGAACAGACTCTGTTCTGGGGTGGGGGAAAGGACACGTCTTTGTTTTGGAGACAAAAATTTTAAGAGCAGACGTTTTTCATTTCAATGAAGTACAATTTATCAATTTGTTTTTCGATTGTGTTTTTGGTGTCCTGTCTAAGAAATTTTTCTGAAGCAAAAATCTTGGATTAGAAACCAATGCCATGGAGATTTTATTTTCAAGTGATGAATGAAAGCTGGCAGAAGCAGCAGGAATCACGGTGTAGACCAAAGGCTGGGTCAAACCCCTTCCAGCCTCTCCTCTTGGCTGGAGAGAGGGGCCCCTTCCACCTGTCTTTCCTCGGTCACCGCAAACAGGAGGAAACTCAGTTCTCAGATTCATTTACCTTCTACATCTGTGACCAGTCGTCCAGACAGAACAAATGCACCCAGATGACTTTTAATTAACCTGCCTCAATCAAAAGATAGTCTGTCAACCCATGAGAAAGGGCAACTCTCTTGGAGGAGCATTAACACCTACTTCCATTTCACCAGCCCCTCCAGAGGTGGTGCGGAGAAGAGAGTGCGGGATCCAAAAGACGGGGCAGTGCAGGGAATTTACAGTCTCCTCATCAATTTAAAAAGTTACTCAAGTAACTGCTGGTAATGAATTCACACGCCTCCAGGCCACCTTCTCACCCTCACACCTCCCTAGTCCGACTGTTGGCACCATCTTCACAATTTTTCTACATTCCTTTTTCTGCTTATTAACAGTATCCGTTTGTCAGGGCCTTTATGAGCTCTACAAGAGAAATAAAGATGACTATCTCCAGAAGCAAAGGGGCTTATAAAGTTGGCCTAGGCTGGGCCCAGGGATGGAGGCAGATCCGTCTCTGGAACAGGCAGGGGGCACAGTGGGGAGGGGAGGGGTGGGGGAGGGGACAGCTCCTGGGGTGGAAATTTTAAATCATTTTAATTCAGTGACAACTGCATTATGCAAATGCACCCAGTCGTTTATAACAGTTACAGCTGTAATAGCTGTGGGTTTTAGGGGCTCGCTGGGACTTTCACACAAAGATCCCCTGTTTCTTCTCTCTTCTACAGAGGTGCCGTGAAAATCACTGTCTGCGGCAGGAAAAACACCCCAAGCCGAACAGAGCCTCCTTTTGAGAAACTGGACCTGCAGAAGTATTTAAACGGAATGTTATCTTTTAATTAAAGTAGGGAAGGACTCAGGGCAGCCCCAAAGGCCACAGGCAACAGAAAAATATCCTGTCTGTAAAACTAATCTTAAAAAGCAAATAGAGCTATTCTATGCTAATTATAGCCTTCACCTGAGGTGGAAGAATTATATATCCTTTACACTGAAGTTCATTTTTGGAAGGATTCTGAAGATGGGGAGAGATGTACTTCTTAAGACACAGTAACACCAGTTAACACCTAGTTTTTTTTCTTCTGCTAAGCATTATGCTAAACACACTAACTAATTCATCCAAAACAACCTTGGAAGGCAAGCTCTATTTTTATCTCTATTTTACAGATGAGGAAACTGAAGTATTGAGCAACCAGTCAAGGCCGCCTGCTTAACTAGCAGTAGAGTTGCAATGTAAGTCTTGGGTCACTAGGCCAAATGAAGGTTCTCGAAGTGTGGTCTCGGGTAGTGCATGCACCTCTGGCTTACCTTCGAGCTCGACGTTTGAACTCATGGACCTCACCCCACCTGCTGAATCCAGCCTTTGAGGGTGAGGTTCAGAGAACTGTTCTGCCGAGTTTCCCAGGATTCTGATGTTTGTTTAAGTTTGGGGACCTCTGCACTAGTGAGTACTTTCTCCCTTTTCACTAACTTTTCCTTCTCTTCTTAAAGATTTTATGCCCTGTGTCATACCTCCCCCTCTGCCCCAGGTCTAATGTTCGAAGTCTAATTTTTTTGTTCTTTTTTAGTCTCTATGTCATTTCTTTCCACTCTGATCTTTATTATTTCCTTCCTTCTACTTACTCTGGGCTTCTCTTGTTGTTCTCTTTCTAAATCTTTAAGTTGTAGGGTTAGTTTATTAAAAGGTGGGGGTGGGTGGCTGGGTGGGAAGAGATTAACCAAAGAACTTATATGCATATAAGCCTAACCCCTGGACAGACTATAGTGTGGTGAAGGCCTGGGGAGGGGGTCGAAGGGGCCAAGGGGGGAAGAGAAAGGACATCTGTGATACTTTCAACGATAAAGATAAATAAATAAAAAACAAAGTCTAATCCTTAACCAACCCTTCTCCTTCCCTTCACTTGCTGGAGCAGCCGCTCTGTACCCGATGTCTGAGCATGCATTTCACAGGCACCTCGAACCAAATAACAGGCACCTTGGCCTTCCCGGAGACACAGCCCCAGGCTCTCAGGATCCCTGACTTGTAGGAGCTGCAGGAGGTACTAAGGCTCCTGGAACAGAGCCACCTTCAGTAATAACCACTTCGGCTGCACTGTCCATGTGGCATTTTATAAGTAGGTCTTAGCCAGCCTTCCCAACACATTCAGGGTTTGCTTTGTAAAATACATCTGTGGAGCTGTGTTGTGTTTTAACTGAAGCGTGGTTCACAGGCTCGGGGAATGCTAATGGACTAAAAAAGGAAAGTTCAACCAGGTGTTACTGTAACTGGGTGCTGAGCTGCAGCGGCCATAAATCAGGCAGAGCAGACAGGCAAACGCCCCGACCTAATAAAGATTCCCAAGATCCACTCCTCGCATCTGGAACTGAAGCCTCGAGCACGAGGCGTGGCGAGGTTTTCGTTGTGTTTTATATGAAAAGTACTTAAAATTTATTTTGCTTACCATCTGCTTGCGCCTACCTTGTGACAATCAGTTGGGTCTAGCAAAGATTTGAAAGATGACGAGGCATACCAAAAATCTGCAATATTCATTTCCCTGAAATCTCACACAAGCTGCCTTGGAAAGAGCGGTATCAGCCTAAACATAGACCCATTTAGAGCTGACTACAAGATTAATGACTTGTCCTGCGCTGATTTCCTCCTATTAGCAATCAGTGGGTCTGCTCCATCTGTCATTTCCCTGGAAAGAAAATGTGTGTTTAATTTGCCAGGAACTTCTAACTTGGCTTTGTAAAGGGAGTGACCAGCGTACATTTGGTGACGACGCCTTCCAAGTGAATTATATTCGGGTGGTCAAACTGTCCCATGATGCTGGCCTCACTCAGGAAGTCTCTCCTCTGTTTGTCTGTGTAACCAGCTTTCAGCGTCTTGATGGCCACGCAGATCTCCCTCTTGCCAGGCACTTTGAGACGCCCACTGCAGACTTCACCAAATTCACCTTTGGGAGAGGAAAAGAATCAACTATGGATCGGAAACACGTTCAAGATGAAAGAGTAATAGCGAACATTTGCTGGGTGCTTGTTACACGCCAGGCACAGTGTTAATGTTGTACACAGAGCAAGGAAATTTCATATTCACAGATATTTACACATATACATGTACATACAATACGCTCATGCGCATTTATATAATCATCTATGGATAGCTAATATCCACAAAGAAAATCAGTTTATTAGATAGACACTCAGACACTTACCAACTCCTATCACTTTTTCAATCTTAATGCAGGATGCGTCAATTTCTTTGGCAAATTCTCGAACTGCTTGGTTGGGATCTTCATATGTAAAGGGATCCACATAAGTTCTAACACCTAAGTAACAGATATGTGAGAGGGTGACCAAACACTTCTCAGGAGCCACTAATAAACTTGTCTCAGTCTACAAATATTTAGCACAGGAGAAGTGTTCTAGCATGATAAGAATACGTAGCATAGACATACGAAAATGCTTAAATTCTTGCTCTGGTTGTCATTAGTGGGTAAACAAAGAATTGTTAGCTACTTAAGAGGCTGCAGTTCTACTGACTTCCTGGAGTATCTTCACACTTCAAGGACAAATTTTTTAAAAAAACAACTCATCCCAGGGAGAAAATGAGAGTCTCTATGAGGGAATTTGGGATGTGGTAGCTGAATATTGCTGTCCCCATCGGTTGTCCACGTCCTACCCACCATCTCCAGCCATCCCCTTTTACTAAAGATAGTAAGAGCTTTTTTTGTCAACTGACCAAATCTACATGGTGCCACCTTTTGCCCAATATCTGAAACAATGAAATATGTGGCCAACAATGAACAAAATAAGATTAAAGCTAGGTTAAAACGAACAAGAGGGGTAATACCAGTGAATCCATTTGAGAATATAGCCTCTGCATTGGGTCTCCACATTTTTTCTGTTTTGCAAAAGAGTAAAGACTTTGAAGTTCCCCTGGATGCTTTAGCTGGAGAAATGTAGCCTAACTGTGAATGGTTTGAATACCAGGAGGTGTAATTCAGCCATGCTCCACAGTCACTTGCAAACTAAATTCAGAATGCGACCTCTGGGGCAACCCAGAGATGCACTAGAAATTCCTGGGAACTTTCCACTGGCATTCACACCTCTCCTTTCCTGCCTGAGCTCCTGGGGCTTTGGGGCACTGAGAGAGTGTAAAACAC